>NW_019272293.1:16640-21644 GCF_002738345.1 Cucurbita maxima | reverse complement strand
CTAGGAAACGGAGTGCATAAAACCGTCAACAGAGTTCTTCAAATCGAACCCTACTTCAGAAACCCAAATCTGGGAAATTTGAAGTACGTGCTAAAAAAACCTAGTCACGATCGTCGTTTTACGAAAGCTTTGTGAGGAATGATAAGGCTTGATGATTTATCATATTATTTCTAGGAAACGGAGTGCATAAAACCGTCAACAGAGTTCTTCAAATCGAACCCTACTTCGGAAACAAAAATCTGGGAAGTTTGAAGTATGTGCTAAAAAAACCGAGTCACGATCGTCGTTTTTCAAAAGTTTTTTGAGGAATGATAAGGCTCGATGATTTAATATATTATTTCTAAGAAACAGAGTGCATAAAACTGTCAACAGAGTTCTTCAAATCGAACCCTACTTGGAAACCCAAATCGTGGAAGTTCGAAGTAGGTGCTAAAAAAACAGAGTCACGATCGTCGTTTTTCGAAAGTTTTGTGTGGAATGATAAGGCTTGATGATTTATCATATTATTTCTAAGAAACGGAGTGCATAAAACCGTCAACAGAGTTGTTAAAATCGATCCCTACTTTGGAAACCCAAATCTGGGAAATTTGAAGTACGTGCTAAAAAAACCTAGTCACGATCGTCGTTTTACGAAAGTTTTGTGAGGAATGATAAGGCTTGATGATTTATCATATTATTTCTAGGAAACAGAGAGCATAAAACCGTCAACAGAGTTCTTCAAATCGAACCCTACTTCAGAAACCCAAATCGTGGAAGTTTGAAGTACGTGCTAAAAAAACCGAGTCACGATCGTCGTTTTTCGAAAGTTTTTTGAGGAATGATAAGGCTTGATGATTTATAATATTATTTCTAGGAAACGGAGAGCATAAAACCGTCAAAAGAGTTCTTCAAATCGAACCCTACTTCGGAAACCAAAATCTGGGAAGTTTGAAGTACGTGCTAAAAAAACCGAGTCACGATCGTCGTTTTTCGAAAGTTTTGTGAGGAATGATAAGGCTCGATGATTTATCATATTATTTCTAAGAAACAGAGTGCATAAAACTGTCAACAGAGTTCTTCAAATCGAACCCTACTTGGATGCCCAAATCTGGGAAATTTGAAGTACGTGCTAAAAAAACCGAGTCACGATCGTCGTTTTTCGAAAGTTTTGTGTGGAATGATAAGGCTTGATGATTTATCATATTATTTCTAAGAAACGGAGTGCATAATACCGTCAGCAGAGTTCTTAAAATCGAACCCTACTTCGGAAACCCAAATCTGGGAAATTTGAAGTACGTGCTAAAAAAATCTAGTCACGATCGTCGTTTTACGAAAGTTTTGTGAGGAATGATAAGTGTTGATGATTTATCATTTTATTTCTAGGAAACAGAGAGCATAAAACCGTCAACAGAGTTCTTCAAATCGAACCCTACTTCGGAAACCCAAATCGTGGAAGTTTGAAGTACGTGCTAAAAAAACCGAGTTACGATCGTCGTTTTTCGAAAGTTTTGTGTGGAATGATAAGGCTTTATGATTTATCATATTATTTCTAAGAAACGGAGTGCATAAAACCGTCAACAGTGTTCTTCAAACCGAACCCTACTTCGGAAACCCAAATCGTGGAAGTTTGAAGTACGTGCAAAAAAAACCGAGTCACGATCGTCGTTTTTCGAAAGTTTTGTGAGGAATGATAAGGCTTGATGATTTATCATATTATTTCTAAGAAACGGAGTGCATAAAACCGTCAACAGAGTTCTTAAAATCGAACCCTACTTCGGAAACCCAAATCTGGGAAATTTGAAGTACGTGCTAAAAAAACCGAGTCACGATCGTCGTTTTTCGAAAGTTTTGTGAGGAATGATAAGGCTTGATGATTTATCATATTATTTCTAAGAAACGGAGTGCATAAAACCGTCAACAGAGTTCTTCAAACCGAACCCTACTTCGGAAACCCAAATCGTGGAAGTTTGAAGTACGTGCTAAAAAAACCGAGTTACGATCGTCGTTTTTCGAAAGTTTTGTGTGGAATGATAAGGCTTGATGATTTATCATATTATTTCTAAGAAACGGAGTGCATAAAACCGTCAACAGAGTTGTTAAAATCGATCCCTACTTTGGAAACCAAAATCTGGGAAATTTGAAGTACGTGCTAAAAAAACCTAGTCACGATCGTCGTTTTACGAAAGTTTTGTGAGGAATGATAAGTTTTGATGATTTATCATATTATTTCTAGGAAACAGAGAGCATAAAACCGTCAACAGAGTTCTTCAAATCGAACCCTACTTCGGAAACCCAAATCGTGGAAGTTTGAAGTACGTGCTAAAAAAACCGAGTTACGATCGTCGTTTTTCAAAAGTTTTGTGTGGAATGATAAAGCTTGATGATTTATCATATTATTTCTAAGAAACGGAGTGCATAAAATCGTCAACAGAGTTCTTAAAATCGAACCCTACTTCGGAAACCCAAATCTGGGAAGTTTGAAGTACGTGCAAAAAAAACCGAGTCACGATCGTCGTTTTTCAAAAGTTTTTTGAGGAATGATAAGGCTCGATGATTTATCATATTATTTCAAAGAAACAGAGTGCATAAAACTGTCAACAGAGTTCTTCAAATCGAATCCTACTTGGAAACCCAAATCGTGGAAGTTTGAAGTAGGTGCTAAAAAAACCGAGTCACGATCGTCGTTTTTCGAAAGTTTTGTGTGGAATGATAAGGCTTGATGATTTATCATATTATTTCTAAGAAATGGAGTGCATAAAACCGTCAACAGAGTTCTTAAAATCGAACCCTACTTCGGAAACCCAAATCTGGGAAATTTGAAGTACGTGCTAAAAAAACCTAGTCACGATCGTCGTTTTACGAAAGTTTTGTGAGGAATGATAAGTTTTGATGATTTATCATATTATTTCTAGGAAACAGAGAGCATAAAACCGTCAACAGAGTTCTTCAAATCGAACCCTACTTCGGAAACCAAAATCTGGGAAGTTTGAAGTATGTGCAAAAAAAACCGAGTCACGATCGTCGTTTTTCAAAAGTTTTTTGAGGAATGATAAGGCTCGATGATTTAACATATTTTTTCTAAGAAACAGAGTGCATAAAACTGTCAACAGAGTTCTTCAAATCGAACCCTACTTGGAAACCCAAATCGTGGAAGTTCGAAGTAGGTGCTAAAAAAACAGAGTCACGATCGTCGTTTTTCGAAAGTTTTGTGTGGAATGATAAGGCTTGATGATTTATCATATTATTTCTAAGAAACGGAGTGCATAAAACCGTCAACAGAGTTGTTAAAATCGAACCCTACTTCGGAACCCCAAAACTGGGAAGTTTTCAGTACGTGCTGAAAAAACCGAGTCACGATCGTCGTTTTTCGAAAGTTTTGGGAGGAATGATAAGGCTTGATGATTTATCATATTATTTCTGAGAAACGGAGTGCATAAAACCGTCAACAGTGTTCTTCAAACCGAACCCGACTTCGGAAACCCAAATCGTGGAAGTTTGAAGTACGTGCAAAAAAAACCGAGTCACGATCGTCGTTTTTCGAAAGTTTTGTGAGGAATCATAAGGTTTGATGATTTAGAATATTATTTCTAAGAAACGGAGTGCATAAAAGCATCAACAGAGTTCTTCAAATCGAACCCTACTTCGGAAACCCAAATCTGGAAAATTTGAAGTACGTGCTAAAAAAACCTAGTCACGATCGTCGTTTTACGAAAGTTTTGTGAGGAATGATAAGGCTTGATGATTTATCATATTATTTCTAAGAAACGGAGTGCATAAAACCGTCAACAGAGTTCTTCAAATCGAACCCTACTTCAAAAACCCAAATCTGGGAAGTTTGAAGCACGTGCTAAAAAAACCTAGTCACGATCGTCGTTTTACGAAAGTTTTGTGAGGAATGATAAGTTTTGATGATTTATCATTGTATTTCTAGGAAACAGAGAGCATAAAACCGTCAACAGAGTTCTTCAAATCGAACCCTACTTCGGAAACCCAAATCGTGGAAGTTTGAAGTACGTGCTAAAAAAACCGAGTTACGATCGTCGTTTTTCGAAAGTTTTGTGAGGAATGATAAGGCTTGATGATTTATCATATTATTTCTAAGAAACGGAGTGCATAAAACCGTCAACAGAGTTCTTAAAATCGAACCCTACTTCGGAAAACAAAATCTGGGAAATTTGAAGTTTGTGCTAAAAAAACCTAGTCACGATCGTCGTTTTACGAAAGTTTTGTGAGGAATGATAAGTGTTGATGATTTATCATATTATTTCTAGGAAACAGAGAGCATAAAACCGTCAACAGAGTTCTTCAAATCGAACCCTACTTCGGAAATAAAAATCGTGGAAATTTTAATTACGTGCTAAAAAAACTGAGTCACGATCGTCGTTTTTCGAAAGTTTTGTGAGGAATGATAAGGCTTGATGATTTATCAAATTATTTCTAAGAAACGGAGTGCATAAAAACGTCAACAGTGTTCTTCAAATCGAACCCTACTTCGGAAATCCAAATCTAGGAAATTTGAAGTACGTGCTAAAAAAACCTAGTCACGATCGTCGTTTTACGAAAGTTTTGTGAGGAATGATAAGGCTTGATGATTTATCATATTATTTCTAGGAAACGGAGTGCATAAAACCGTCAACAGAGTTCTTCAAATCGAACCCTACTTCGGAAACCCAAATCTGGGAAGTTTGAAGTACGTGCTAAAAAAACCGAGTCACTATCGTCGTTTTTTGAAAGTTTTGTGAGGAATGATAAGGCTTGATGATTTAGAATATTATTTCTGAGAAACGGAGAGCATAAAACCGTGAACAGAGTTCTTCAAATCGAACCCTACTTCGGAAACCCAAATCTGGAAAATTTGAAGTACGTGCTAAAAAAACCGAGTCACGATCGTCGTTTTACGAAAGTTTTGTGAGGAATGATAAGGCTTGATGATTTAAAATATTATTTGTAAGAAACGGAGTGCATAAAACCGTCAACAGTGTTCTTCAAATCGATCCCTACTTCGGAAACCCAAATCATGGAAGT
>NW_019272293.1:14385-15439 GCF_002738345.1 Cucurbita maxima | reverse complement strand
AAATCTGGGAAGTTTGAAGTACGTGCTAAAAAAACCGAGTCACGATCGTCGTTTTTTGAAAGTTTTGTGAGGAATGATAAGGCTTGATGATTTAGAATATTATTTCTGAGAAACGGATAGCATAAAACCGTCAACAGAGTTCTTCAAATCGAACCCTACTTCGGAAACCAAAATCTGGGAAGTTTGAAGTACGTGCTAAAAAAACCGAGTCACGATCGTCGTTTTTCGAAAGTTTTGTGAGGAATGATAAGGCTTGATCATTTAGAATATTCTTTCTAACAAACGGAGTGCATCAAACCGTCAACTGAGTTCTTCAAATCGAACCCTACTTCGGAAACCAAAATCTGGGAAGTTTGAAGTACGTGCTAAAAAAACCGAGTCACGATCGTCGTTTTTCAAAAGTTTTGTAAGGAATGATAAGGCTTGATGATGTATCATATTATTTCTAAGAAACGGAGTGCATAAAACCGTCAACAGAGTTCTTCAAGTCGAACCCTACTTAAGAAACCCAAATCTGGGAAATTTGAAGTACGTGCTAAAAAAACCTAGTCACGATCATCGTTTTACGAAAGTTTTGTGAGGATTGATAAGGCTTGATGATTTATAATATTATTTCTAGGAAACGGAGTGCATAAAACCGTCAACAGAGTTCTTCAAATCAAACCCTACTTCGGAAACCCAAATCTGGAAAATTTGAAGTACGTGTTAAAAAAACCTAGTCACGATCGTCGTTTTACGAAAGTTTTGTGAGGAATGATAAGGCTTGATGATTTATAATATTATTTCTAGGAAACGGAGTGCATAAAACCGTCAACAGAGTTCTTCAAATCGAACCCTACTTCGGAAACCCAAATCTGGGAAGTTTGAAGTACGTGCTAAAAAAACCGAGTCACGATCGTCGTTTTTCGAAAGTTTTGTGAGGAATGATAAGGCTTGATGATTTATAATATTATTTCTAGGAAACGGAGCGCATAAAACCGTCAAAAGAGTTCTTCAAATCGAACCCTACTTCGGAAACCAAAATCTGGGAAGTTTGAAGTACGTGCTAAAAAAA
>NW_019272293.1:10239-14148 GCF_002738345.1 Cucurbita maxima | reverse complement strand
GTTCTTCAAATCGAACCCTACTTCGGAAACCCAAATCGTGGAAATTTAAATTACGTGCTAAAAATACCGAGACACGATCGTCGTTTTTCGAAGGTTTTGTGAGGAATGATAAGGCTTCATGATTTATCATATTATTTCTTAAGAAACGGAGTGCATAAAATCGTCAACAAAGTTCTTCAAATCGAACCCTACTTGGAAACCCAAATCGTGGAAGTTTGAAGTAGGTGCTAAAAAAACCGAGTCACGATCGTCGTTTTTCGAAAGTTTTGTGTGGAATGATAAGGCTTGATGATTTATNCGAGTCACGATCGTCGTTTTTCGATAGTTTTGTGAGGAAAGATAAGGCTTGATGATTTATCATATTATTTCTAAGAAACAGAGTGCATAAAACCGTCAACAGAGTTCTTCAAATCGAACCCTACTTCAGAAACCGAAATCGTGGAAATTTAAATTACGTGCTAAAAAAACCGAGTCACGATCGTCGATTTTCGAAAGTTTTGTGAGGNTTTATCATATTATTTCTAAGAAACGGAGTGCATAAAACTGTCAACAGAGTTCTTCAAATCGAACCCTACTTCGCAAACCCAAATCTGGGAAGTTTGAAGTACGTGCTCAAAAAACCGAGTCACGATCATCGTTTTTCGAAAGTTTTGTGAGGAATGATAAGGTTTGATGATTTATCATATTATTTCTAAGAAATGGAGTGCATAAAACCGTCAACAGAGTTCTTCAAATCGAACCCTACTTCGGAAACCCAAATCGTGGAAGTTTGAAGTACGTGCTAAAAAAACCGAGTCACGATTGTCGTTTGTCGAAAATTTTGTGAGGAATGACAAGGCTTGATGATTTATCATATTATTTCTAAGAAACGGAGTGCATAAAACCGTCAACAGAGTTCTTAAAATCGAACTCTACTTCGAAAACCCAAATCGTGGAAGTTTGAAGTACGTGCTAAAAAAACCGAGTCACGATCGTCGTTTTTCGAAAGTTTTGTGAGGAATGATAAGGCTTGATGATTTATCATATTATTTCTAAGATACGGCGTGCATAAAACCGTCAACAGAGGTCTTCAAATCGAACCCTACTTCGGAAACCAAAATCGAGGAAGTTTGAAGAACGTGCTAAAAAAACCGAGTCACCATCGTCGTTTTTCGAAAGTTTTATGAGGAATGATAAGGCTTGATGATTTATCATATTATTTCTAAGATACGGCGTGCATAAAACCGTCAACAGAGGTCTTCAAATCGAACCCTACTTCGGAAACCAAAATCGAGGAAGTTTGAAGAACGTGCTAAAAAAACCGAGTCACCATCGTCGTTTTTCGAAAGTTTTATGAGGAATGATAAGGCTTGATGATTTATCATATTATTTCTAAGATACGGCGTGCATAAAACCGTCAACAGAGGTCTTCAAATCGAACCCTACTTCGGAAACCAAAATCGAGGAAGTTTGAAGAACGTGCTAAAAAAACCGAGTCACCATCGTCGTTTTTCGAAAGTTTTATGAGGAATGATAAGGCTTGATGATTTATCATATTATTTCTAAGATACGGCGTGCATAAAACCGTCAACAGAGGTCTTCAAATCGAACCCTACTTCGGAAACCAAAATCGAGGAAGTTTGAAGAACGTGCTAAAAAAACCGAGTCACCATCGTCGTTTTTCGAAAGTTTTATGAGGAATGATAAGGCTTGATGATTTATCATATTATTTCTAAGATACGGCGTGCATAAAACCGTCAACAGAGGTCTTCAAATCGAACCCTACTTCGGAAACCCAAATCTGGAAAATTTGACGTACGTGCTAAAAAAACTGAGTCACGATCGTCGTTTTTCGAAAGTTTTGTGAGGAATGATAAGGCTTGATGATTTATCATATATTTTCTAAGAATCGGAGTGCATAAAACCGTCAACAGAGTTCTTCAAATCGAACCCTACTTCGGAAACTCAAATCTGGGAAATTTGAAGTACGTGCTAAAAAAACCTAGTCACGATCGTCGTTTTTCGAAAGTTTTGTGAGGAATGATAAGGCTTGATGATTTATCATATTATTTCTAGGAAACGGAGTGCATAAAACCGTCAACAGAGTTCTTCAAATCGAACCCTAATTCGCAAACCCAAATCGTGGAAGTTTGAAGTACGTGCTAAAAAAACCGAGTCACGATCCTCGTTTTTCGAAAGTTTTGTGAGGAATGATAAGGCTTGATGATTTATCATATTATTTCTAAGAAACGGAGTGCATAAAACCGTCAACAGAGTTCTTCAAATCGAACCCTAATTCGCAAACCCAAATCGTGGAAGTTTGAAGTACGTGCTAAAAAAACCGAGTCACGATCCTCGTTTTTCGAAAGTTTTGTGAGGAATGATAAGGCTTGATGATTTATCATATTATTTCTAAGAAACGGAGTGAATAAAACCGCCACCAGAGTTCTTCAAATCGAACCCTACTTCGCAAACCCAAATCGTGGAAGTTTGAAGTACGTGCTAAAAAAATCGAGTCACGATTGTCGTTTGTCGAAAATTTTGTGAAGAATGATAAAGCTTGATGATTTATCATATTATTTCTAAGAAACGGAGTGCATAAAACCGCAACCAGAGTTCTTCAAATCGAACCCTACTTCGGAAACCCAAATCGTGGAAGTTTGAAGTACGTGCTAAAAAAACCGAGTCACGATCGTCGTTTTACGAAAGTTTTGTGAGGAATGATAAGGCTTGATGTTTTATCATATTATTTCTAGGAAACGGAGTACATAAAACCGTCAACAGAGTTCTTCAAATCGAACCCTACTCCGGAAACCCAAATCCTGGAAATTTGAAGTACGTGCTAAAATAACCGAGTCATGATTGTCGTTTGTCAAAAATTTTGTGAAGAATGATAAGGCTTGATCATTTATCATATTATTTCTAAGAAACGGAGTGCATAAAACCGTCAACAGAGTTCTTCAAATCGAACCCTACTTCGGAAACCCAAATCGTGGAAATTTAAATTACGTGCTAAAAATACCGAGACACGATCGTCGTTTTTCGAAGGTTTTGTGAGGAATGATAAGGCTTCATGATTTATCATATTATTTCTAAGATACGGCGTGCATAAAACCGTCAACAGTGTTCTTCAAATCGAACCCTAGTTCGGAAATCCAAATTTGGAAAATTTGACGTACGTGCTAAAAAAACGAAGTCACGATCGTCGTTTTTCGAATGTTTTGTGAGGAATGATAAGGCTTGATGATTTATCATATATTTTCTAAGAAACGGAGTGCATAAAACCGTCAACAGAGTTCTTCAAATCGAACCCTACTTCGGAAACCCAAATCGTGGAAGTTTGAAGTACGTGCTAAAAAAACCGAGTCACGATCGTCGTTTTTCGAAAGTTTTGTGAGGAATGATAAGGCTTGATGATTTATCATATATTTTCTAAGAAACGGAGTGCATAAAACCGTCAACCGAGTTCTTCAAATCGAACCCTACTTCGGAAACTCAAATCTGGGAAATTTGAAGTACTTGCTAAAAAAACCTAGTCACGATCGTCGTTTTTCGAGGGTTTTGTGAGGAATGATAAGGCTTGATGATTTATCATATTATTTCTAGGAAACGGAGTGCATAAAACCGTCAACAGAGTTCTTCAAATCGAACCCTACTTCGAAAACCCAAATCTGGGAAATTTGAATTACGTGCTAAAAAACCGAGTCACGATCGTCGTTTTTCGAAAGTTTTGTGAGGAATGATAAGGCTTGATGATTTATCATATTATTTCTAAGAAACGGAGTGCATAAAACCGTCAACAGAGTTCTTCAAATCGAACCCTACTTCGGAAACTGAAATCTGGGAAGTTTGAAGTACGTGCTAAAAAAACCGAGTCACGATCGTCGTTTTTCAAAAGTTTTTCGAGGAATGATAAGGCTTGATGATTTA
>NW_019272293.1:0-8959 GCF_002738345.1 Cucurbita maxima | reverse complement strand
CGAAAGTTTTGTGAGGAATGATGAGGCTTGATGATTTATCATATTATTTCTAAAAAACGGAGTGCATAAAACCGTCAACAGTGTTCTTCAAATAGAACCCTACTTCGGAAACCCAAATCGTGGAATTTTGAAGTACGTGCTAAAAAAACCGAGTCACGATCGTCGTTTTTCGAAGGTTTTGTGAGGAATGATAAGGCTTGATGATTTATCATATTATTTCTAAGAAATGGAGTGCATAAAAACGTCAACAGAGTTCTTCAAATCGAACCCTACTTCGGAAACCCAAATCGTGGAAGTTTGAAGTACGTGCTAAAAAAACCGAGTCACGATCGTCGTTTTTCGAAGGTTTTGTGAGGAATGATAAGGCTTGATGATTTAGAATATTATTTCTATGAAACGGAGTGCATAAAACCGTCAACAGAGTTCTTCAAATCGAACCCTACTTTGCAAACCCAAATCGTGGAAGTTTGAAGTACGTGCTAAAAAAACCGAGTCACGATCGTCGTTTTTCGAAAGTTTTGTGAGGAATGATGAGGCTTGATGATTTATCATATTATTTCTAAAAAACGGAGTGCATAAAACCGTCAACAGTGTTCTTCAAATCGAACCCTACTTCGGAAACCCAAATCGTGGAAATTTGAAGTACGTGCTAAAAAAACCGAGTCACGATCGTCGTTTTTCGAAGGTTTTGTGAGGAATGATAAGGCTTGATGATTTAGACTATTATTTCTATGAAACGGAGTGCATAAAACCGTCAACAGAGTTGTTCAAATCGAACTCTATTTCGCAAACCCAAATCGTGGAAGTTTGAAGTACGTGCTAAAAAAACCGAGTCAAACTCGTCGTTTTTCGAAAGTTTTGTGTGGAATGATAAGGCTTGATGATTTATCATATTATTTCTAAGAAACGGAGTGCATAAAACCGTCATCAGAGTTCTTAAAATCGAACCCTACTTCGAAAACCCAAATCATGGAAGTTTGAAGTACGTGCTAAAAAAACCGAGTCACGATCGTCGTTTTTCGAGGGTTTTGTGAGGAACGATAAGGCTTGATGATTTATCATATTATTTCTAGGAAACGGAGTGCATAAAACCGTCAACAGAGTTCTTCAAATCGAACCCTACTTCCGAAACACAAATCTGGGAAATTTGAATTACGTGCTAAAAAACCGAGTCACGATCGTCGTTTTTTGAAAGTTTTGTGAGGAATGATAAGGCTTGATGATTTAGAATATTATTTCTAAGAAACGGAGAGCATAAAACCGTCAACAGAGTTCTTCAAATCGAACCCAACTTCGGAAACCCAAATCTGGGAAGTTTGAAGTACGTGCTAAAAAAACCGAGTCACGATCGTCGTTTTTCAAAAGTTTTTTGAGGAATGATAAGGCTCGATGATTTATCATATTAATTCTAAGAAACATAGTGCATAAAATTGTCAACAGAGTTCTTCAAATCGAACCCTACTTCGGAAACCCAAATCGTGGAAATTTGAAGTACGTGCTAAAAAAACCGAGTCACGATCGTCGTTTTTCGAAGGTTTTGTGAGGAATGATAAGGCTTGATGATTTAGACTATTATTTCTATGAAACGGAGTGCATAAAACCGTCAACAGAGTTGTTCAAATCGAACTCTACTTCGCAAACCCAAATCGTGGAAGTTTGAAGTACGTGCTAAAAAAACCGAGTCAAACTCGTCGTTTTTCGAAAGTTTTGTGTGGAATGATAAGGCTTGATGATTTATCATATTATTTCTAAGAAACGGAGTGCATAAAACCGTCATCAGAGTTCTTAAAATCGAACCCTACTTCGAAAACCCAAATCATGAAAGTTTGAAGTACGTGCTAAAAAAACCGAGTCACGATTGTCGTTTGTCGAAAGTTTTTTGAGGAATGATAAGGCTCGATGATTTATCATATTAATTCTAAGAAACAGAGTGCATAAAACTGTCAACAGAGTTCTTCAAATCAAACCCTACTTCGCAAACACAAATCTGGGAAGTTTGAAGTACGTGCTCAAAAAACCGAGTCACGATCGTCGTTTTTCGAAAGTTTTGTGAGGAATGATAAGGCTTGATCATTTATCATATTATTTCTAACAAACGGAGTACATAAAACCGTCAACAGAGTTCTTCAAATCGAACCCTACTTCGCAAACCCAAATCTAGGAAGTTTGAAGTATGTGCTCAAAAAACCGAGTCACGATCGTCGTTTTTCGAAAGTTTTGTGAGGAATGATATGGCATGATGATTTATCATATTATTTCTAAGAAACGGAGTGCATAAAACCGTCAACAGAGTTCTTCAAATCGAACCCTACTTCGCAAACCCAAATCTAGGAAGTTTGAAGTATGTGCTCAAAAAACCGAGTCACGATCGTCGTTTTTCGAAAATTTTGTGAGGAATGATGAGGCTTGATCATTTATCATATTATTTCTAACAAACGGAGTACATAAAACCGTCAACAGAGTTCTTCAAATCGAACCCTACTTCGCAAACCCAAATCTAGGAAGTTTGAAGTATGTGCTCAAAAAACCGAGTCACGATCGTCGTTTTTCGAAAATTTTGTGAGGAATGATGAGGCTTGATCATTTATCATATTATTTCTAACAAACGGAGTACATAAAACCGTCAACAGAGTTCTTCAAATCGAACCCTACTTCGCAAACCCAAATCTAGGAAGTTTGAAGTATGTGCTCAAAAAACCGAGTCACGATCGTCGTTTTTCGAAAATTTTGTGAGGAATGATGAGGCTTGATCATTTATCATATTATTTCTAACAAACGGAGTACATAAAACCGTCAACAGAGTTCTTCAAATCGAACCCTACTTCGCAAACCCAAATCTAGGAAGTTTGAAGTATGTGCTCAAAAAACCGAGTCACGATCGTCGTTTTTCGAAAATTTTGTGAGGAATGATGAGGCTTGATCATTTATCATATTATTTCTAACAAACGGAGTACATAAAACCGTCAACAGAGTTCTTCAAATCGAACCCTACTTCGCAAACCCAAATCTAGGAAGTTTGAAGTATGTGCTCAAAAAACCGAGTCACGATCGTCGTTTTTCGAAAATTTTGTGAGGAATGATGAGGCTTGATCATTTATCATATTATTTCTAACAAACGGAGTACATAAAACCGTCAACAGAGTTCTTCAAATCGAACCCTACTTCGCAAACCCAAATCTAGGAAGTTTGAAGTATGTGCTCAAAAAACCGAGTCACGATCGTCGTTTTTCGAAAATTTTGTGAGGAATGATGAGGCTTGATCATTTATCATATTATTTCTAACAAACGGAGTACATAAAACCGTCAACAGAGTTCTTCAAATCGAACCCTACTTCGCAAACCCAAATCTAGGAAGTTTGAAGTATGTGCTCAAAAAACCGAGTCACGATCGTCGTTTTTCGAAAATTTTGTGAGGAATGATGAGGCTTGATCATTTATCATATTATTTCTAACAAACGGAGTACATAAAACCGTCAACAGAGTTCTTCAAATCGAACCCTACTTCGCAAACCCAAATCTAGGAAGTTTGAAGTATGTGCTCAAAAAACCGAGTCACGATCGTCGTTTTTCGAAAATTTTGTGAGGAATGATGAGGCTTGATCATTTATCATATTATTTCTAACAAACGGAGTACATAAAACCGTCAACAGAGTTCTTCAAATCGAACCCTACTTCGCAAACCCAAATCTAGGAAGTTTGAAGTATGTGCTCAAAAAACCGAGTCACGATCGTCGTTTTTCGAAAGTTTTGTGAGGAATGATAAGGCTTGATGATTTATCATATTATTTCTAAGAAACGGAGTTCATAAAACCGTCAACAGAGTTCTTCAAATCGAACCCTACTTCGCAAACCCAAATCTAGGAAGTTTGAAGTATGTGCTCAAAAAACCGAGTCACGATCGTCGTTTTTCGAAAGTTTTGTGAGGAATGATAAGACTTGATGATTTAGAATATTATTTCTAAGAAACGGAGTGCATAAAACCGTCAACAGTGTTCTTCAAATCGAACCCTACTTCAGAAACCCAAATCGTGGAAGTTTGAAGTACGTGTTAAAAAACCGAGTCACGATCGTCGTTTTTCGAAAATTTTGTGAGGAATGATGAGGCTTGATCATTTATCATATTATTTCTAACAAACGGAGTACATAAAACCGTCAACAGAGTTCTTCAAATCGAACCGTACTTCAGAAACCGATATCTTGGAAGTTTGAAGTATGTGCTAAAAAAACAGAGTCACGATCGTCGATTTTCGAAAGTTTTGTGAGGAATTATAAGGCTTGATGATTTATAATATTATTTCTAAGAAACGGAGTGCATAAAACCGCCACCAGAGTTCTTCAAATCGAACCCTACTTCGGAAACCCAAATAGTGGAAGTTTGAAGTACGTGCTAAAAAAACAGAGTCACGATTGTCGTTTGTCGAAAATTTTGTGAAGAATGATAAGGCTTGATCATTTATCATATAATTTCTAAGAAACGATGTGCATAAAACCGTCAACAGAGTTCTTCAAATCGAACCCTACTTCGCAAACCCAAATCGTGGAAGTTTGAAGTACGTGCTAAAAAAACCGAGTCACGATCGTCGTTTTTCGAAAGTTTTGTGAGGAATGATAAGGCTTGATGATTTATCATATTATTTCTAAGAAACGGAGTGCATAAAACCGCCACCAGAGTTCTTCAAATCGAACCCTACTTCGGAAACCCAAATCGTGGAAGTTTGAAGTACGTGCTAAAAAAACCGAGTCACGATTGTCGTTTGTCGAAAATTTTGTGGAGAATGATAAGGATTGATCATTTATCATATTATTTCTAAGAAACGGAGTGCATAAAACCGTCAACAGTGTTCTTCAAATCGAACCCTACTTCGGAAACCCAAATCGTGGAAGTTTGAAGTACGTGCTAAAAAAACCGAGTCACGATCGTCGTTTTTCGAAAGTTTTGTGAGGAATGATAAGGCTTGATGATTTATCATATTATTTCTAAGAAACGGAGTGCATAAAACCGTCAACAGAGTTCTTCAAATCGAACCCTACTTCGCAAACCCAAATCGTGGAAGTTTGAAGTACGTGCTAAAAAAACCGAGTCACGATCATCGTTTTTGGAAAGTTTCGTGAGGAATGATAAGGGTTGATGATTCATCATATTATTTCTAAGAAACGGAGTGCATAAAACCGTCAACAGAGTTCTTCAAATCGAACCCTACTTCGCAAACCCAAATCGTGGAAGTTTGAAGTACGTGCTAAAAAAACCGAGTCACGATCGTCGTTTTTCAAAAGTTTTTCGAGGAATGATAAGGCTGGATGATTTATCATATTAATTCTAAGAAATAGAGTGCATAAAACTGTCAACAGAGTTCTTCAAATCGAACCCTACTTGGAAACCCAAATTGTGGAAGTTTGAAGTACGTGCTCAAAAAACCGAGTCACGATCGTCGTTTTTCGAAAGTTTTGTGAGGAATGATAAGGCTTGATGATTTATCATATTATTTCTATGAAACAGAGTGCATAAAACCGTCAACAGAGTTCTTCAAATCGAACCCTACTTCGCAAACCCAAATCGTGGAAGTTTGAAGTACGTGCTAAAAAAACCGAGTCACGATCGTCGTTTTTCGAAAGTTTTGTGAGGAATGATAAGGCTTGATGATTTATCATATTATTTCTAAGAAACGGAGTGCATAAAACCGTCAACAGAGTTCTTCAAATCGAACCCTACTTCGGAAACTGAAATCTCGGAAGTTTAAAGTACGTGCTAAAAAAACCGAGTCATGATCGTCGTTTTTGGAAAGTTTTGTGAGGAATGATAAGGCTTGATGATTTATCATATTATTTCTAAGAAACGGAGTATATAAAATCACAACCAGAGTTCTTCAAATCGAACCCTACTTCGCAAACCCAAATCGTGGAAGTTTGAAGTACGTGCTAAAAAAACCGAGTCACGATTGTCGTTTGTCGAAAATTTTGTGAAGAATGATAAGGCTTGATGATTGATCATATTATTTCTAAGAAACGGAGTAAATAAAACCGTCAACAGAGTTCTTCAAATCGAACCCTACTTCGCAAACCCAAATCGTGGAAGTTTGAAGTACGTGCTAAAAAAACCGAGTCACGATCGTCGTTTTTCGAAAGTTTTGTGAGGAATGATAAGGCTTGATGATTTATCATATTATTTCTAAGAAACGAAGTGAATAAAACCGCCACCAGAGTTCTTCAAATCGAACCCTACTTCGGAAACCCAAATCGTGGAAGTTTGAAGTACGTGCTAAAAAAACCGAGTCACGATCGTCGTTTTTCGAAGGTTTTGTGAGGAATGATAAGGCTTGATGATTTAGAATATTATTTCTATGAAACGGAGTGCATAAAACCGTCAAGAGAGTTCTTCAAATCGAACCCTACTTCGCAAACCCAAATCGTGGAAGTTTGAAGTACGTGCTAAAAAAACCGAGTCACGATCGTCGTTTTTCGAAAGTTTTGTGAGGAATGATAAGGCTTGATGATTTAGAATATTATTTCTAAGAAACGGAGTGCATAAAACCGTCAACAGAGTTCTTCAAATCGAACCCTACTTCGCAAACCCAAATCGTGGAAGTTTGAAGTACGTGCTAAAAAAACCGAGTCACGATCGTCGTTTTTCGAAAGTTTTGTGAGGAATGATGAGGCTTGATGATTTATCATATTATTTCTAAAACACGGAGTGCATAAAACCGTCAACAGTGTTCTTCAAATCGAACCCTACTTCGGAAACCCAAATCGTGGAATTTTGAAGTACGTGCTAAAAAAACCGAGATACGATCGTCGTTTTTCGAAGGTTTTGTGAGGAATGATAAGGCTTGATGATTTAGAATATTATTTCTAAGAAACGNCAAGTCACGATCGTCGTTTTTCGAAAGTTTTGTGAGGAATGATGAGGCTTGATCATTTATCATATTATTTCTGACAAACGGAGTGCATAAAACCATCAACAGAGTTCTTCAAATCGAACCGTACTTCAGAAACCGATATCTCGGAAGTTTGAAGTATGTGCTAAAAAAACCGAGTCACGATCGTCGATTTTCGAAAATTTTGTGAGGAATGATAAGGCTTGATGATTTATCATATTATTTCTAAGAAATGGAGTGCATAAAACCGCCACCAGAGTTCTTCAAATCGAACCCTACTTCGGAAACCTAAATCGTGGAAGTTTGAAGTACGTGCTAAAAAAACCGAGTCACGATTGTCGTTTGTCGAAAATTTTGTGAAGAATGATAAGGCTTGATCATTTATCATATTATTTCTAAGAAACGGAGTGCATAAAACCGTCAACAGAGTTCTTCAAATCGAACCCTACTTCGCAAACCCAAATCGTGGAAGTTTGAAGTACGTGCTAAAAAACCGAGTCACGATCGTCGTTTTTGGAAAGTTTTGTGAGGAATGATAAGGCTTGATGATTCATCATATTATTTCTAAGAAACGGAGTGCATAAAACCGTCAACAGAGTTCTTCAAATCGAACCCTACTTCGCAAACCCAAATTTGGGAAGTTTGAAGTACGTGCTAAAAAAACCTAGTCACGATCGTCGTTTTTCGAGGGTTTTGTGAGGAATGATAAGGCTTGATGATTTATCATATTATTTCTAGGAAACGGAGTGCATAAAACCGTCAACAGAGTTCTTCAAATCGAACCCTACTTCGAAAACCCAAATCGTGGAAGTTTGAAGTACGTGCTAAAAAAACCGAGTCACGATCGTCGTTTTTCGAAAGTTTTGTGAGGAATGATAAGGCTTGATGATTTATCATATTATTTCTAAGAAACGGAGTGCATAAAACCGTCAACAGAGTTCTTCAAATCGAACCCTACTTCGGAAACCCAAATTTGGGAAGTTTGAAGTACGTGCTAAAAAACCGAGTCACGATCGTCGTTTTTCAAAAGTTTTTTGAGGAATGATAAGGCTCGATGATTTATCATATTAATTCTAAGAAACAGAGTGCATAAAACTGTCAACAGAGTTCTTCAAATTGAACCCTACTTGGAAACCCAAATCGTGGAAGTTTGAAGTACGTGCTAAAAAAACCGAGTCACGATCGTCGTTTTTCGATAGTTTTGTGAGGAAAGATAAGGCTTGATGATTTATCATATTATTTCTAAGAAACAGAGTGCATAAAACCGTCAACAGAGTTCTTCAAATCGAACCCTACTTCAGAAACCCAAATCGTGGAAATTTGAATTACGTGCTAAAAAAACCGAGTCACGATCGTCGATTTTCGAAAGTTTTGTGAGGAATGATAAGGCTTGATGATTTATCATATTATTTCTAAGAAACGGAGTGCATAAAACCACAACCAGAGTTCTTCAAATCGAACCCTACTTCAGAAACCCAAATCGTGGAAATTTGAATTACGTGCTAAAAAAACCGAGTCACGATCGTCGATTTTCGAAAGTTTTGTGAGGAATGATAAGGCTTGATGATTTATCATATTATTTCTAAGAAACGGAGTGCATAAAACCACAACCAGAGTTCTTCAAATCGAACCCTACTTCAGAAACCCAAATCGTGGAAATTTGAATTTCGTGCTAAAAAAACCGAGTCACGATCGTCGATTTTCGAAAGTTTTGTGAGGAATGATATGGCATGATGATTTATCATATTATTTCTAAGAAACAGAGTGCATAAAACTGTCAACAGAGTTCTTCAAATCAAACCCTACTTCGCAAACCCAAATCTGGGAAGTTTGAAGTACGTGCTCAAAAAACCGAGTCACGATCGTCGTTTTTCGAAAGTTTTGTGAGGAATGATAAGGCTTGATGATTTATCATATTATTTCTAAGAAACGGAGTGCATAAAACCGCCACCAGAGTTCTTTAAATCGAACCCTACTTCGGAAACCCAAATCGTGGAAGTTTGAAGTACGTGCTCAAAAAACCGAGTCACGATTGTCGTTTGTCGAAAGTTTTTTGAGGAATGATAAGGCTCGATGATTTATCATAT
>NW_019272292.1:24658-57092 GCF_002738345.1 Cucurbita maxima | reverse complement strand
GTCGGTGGTCCGGGTTGTGCGCGGGTCATCGGGTCGTGGACTCAGGTAGTAGGCCACCGACCTTCGATTCGTGCTCAATGCAAAGTATTTAGTTGAATTTTCTCTGCTGTTGAATGATTGACACATGTCCATTCTTGGACGGCAATGCGCGGGTCCTTCGCCGCCTGACACGTGTCTTGGCCGTCGTTTACCTTCTGCAATTTCCAGAATATGATTATTTTTCCATTATCTTTGCATTTCCATATTTCTTTCTACATAACTCGAACTAACACGGTTTCTTCATGAGATTTGTAGAGTGTATATCTCATCTTTATGTAGAATTTGGTATTTTTCTTGCAATTTACTTCTTATCTCATAGATAATTATCTTAGTCTAAAGATGGCAAGAAACATCAATACCTACCTACTTTGACAAATGCCGGAACTCCTACTTCTAATCCTAATCAACTATAACTTCCTTTACAGGATTTGAGCATAATACTCCCTAGATTAACATACTCAAATTTTAGATTCTAACTCTTACTATATCTCACAGATTTGAAGGAAATCCGAGAATCTAGATTCAAGAACTTTACCTTTTGATTTTCCTCGTTTCTCGACAGTTTTGGATGATTTAAGAGTCAAGAATGTTCTCCTCTAAGTTATATGAAGATTTCATGAAGAAGGCTTGGCCGGAGCAACAGTTACCTCCCTTTCTCTCTCTAGAACTTTTTTCTCTCTCTAGAACTTTCTTTTTTTTCTATAGAACTTTCTTTCTCTCCCTCTTTCCTTTCCTATTCTTTTCTTTTCCCCTCTTTTCCTCCTTTTTCTTTTAATCATATGTCACTCACCACAACTTCAGGTTCACATGTTACTAACCTCCATTTAAGGTGATTAATGAGGATGGAGGGTATAATGACCAAATTNTTGAGGGAATCATATCACAGATGGCTCGAGTCATAGTAAAACCCACACACCGATAAGGATTATTAAATCCCAATGAGAGCACCCTAGCTTACAAAAGATTCTGAGTCAACTACTAAAGGGCTTAGTGAACTGATCGCTTATGGATGTATATAATAAAATGATGTAAAATTCACAAGAATAAATACAAGTAAACACTATCACAAGTAGCAAGTAATAAATAAATTATCAATTCCACATAGAACCTATCTTTTTGGTTAATTTTATCACTGAAAGTTAAGTAAGTTTTTGGGTAACATTCAAATGGGTGTAGGTGATTTTGACTAATTAAACAAAATTAAAGCAGAGTGCTCACTACTGTCGAAAAACAGAAAATGATGAGAAAATCAACTATAATGAGGTGGGTTTGGGGAAGAGAGATTAAATAGATAAGTTGTTGAGTTTTGTAGTAGATTTTAGTTCCTTTTAATAGATTCCCAAGCCCACTTCCGAGGGTCCTGCATGATGATTATTTTCATAATCGTTTTTAATTTCTATTAACAAGGCTCTAGGAGAAGAATCATTCATAACCCTTATATTACCTTCAAGTCTTCTTGTAATGGAACTAGAGTATTAAAGAGGATTACATTACTCTCTCTTCTCCAGAATAAGAGAACAACTATGTATGTAAAGTAGCTAATTAAACACACATGTAAATCATTAACCACAACTCTTTAATAAACTAAAATCATTCCGTTAACATACTTAAACTATATAAAACTCTCTTGCCTCCCCTATAAAGTTTAGCTCTCCATGCAATTTGAATTAAACAGAGGAACCCACGTCTCAATCATGTAAAATTGATAGAATAAGAAAAGAGAATAATATAAAGTTATCCCGCTTTGTTGTTGTTTGTCAATGGAAGTTCCCTTCCCTTGAGCTCTCACGTCCACCTCTTTGCCCTAATTTATGCTTCTTGGTCTTCTTTTCCTTCTGCTATCAACAGCGGCTGGATTAGGGTTTTCTTCTTCTTCTCTAGTTTTATATCAGCAGATGTTTCTTCACTAAAATGTGGCTTTCTCCTTTTTAGGTATCATTTTCCTTCTATAATGTTGGTTTCTTCTCATTTAGGGCAGAGAAAGGATAAAATTGTCTACCTAGGATGTTTTTAATTTGGTAGTCAATGACCCACGTGAACGGCTGATGTGGATTAAAATTTCTATGTCATTCTCAAAAAGTTTGCTTTCTGGATTGCTTGAGCGTTAGGCAGCAATGTATTTCCAGATTTGCTACAACATCATGGTTCAGCATAAATGTTCTGGAATTTTACCAAATAACTCAATGAAGTGTACAATTAAGCTTAGAATTATCCAAATTAATCTTCTTTTCATATTAAACCACAATTGACTATTTCATGTATACTAATTACAATAAATTGAGAAATTAATGAGAAAATGGTGAGTATGAGTGCAAAATTAACTAAAAAAAATTCGATATAACTCTACACCCCAAAACTTAGATGGCTCATTCTCAAGCAATCATTCTCTCAATTTTTTTTTCTCTCATTAACAAATTTTTTTCAACATATATTTATGTTTGTAGAGTATTCATCAAAGGCATGATTTAGATCACATTCCTTATATTCCTTCCTCAATTCAGTTTTTCCCACATTTCACCCTACAATTAGAACCAAATCTTACCAACACATTTCTCACTTCCACGGTATACCCCAAAACACTTCTAGAATGATTATCATTCCTTTTACCTTTGCTTGTGTGACTTGGCTTCATTAATTTATTTCATTAACTTTCTCTTATCATGACATTTGTTTTTCTCCCCCGAATCTTTCAAGTCATCCCTTATTCTCTTGGTGCCTCCACTTGTGGTGCAAATCACCTAAATCTTCAATGGATGACTATATAGGTTAACACTCTTTCTCCCTTAGCTTGACTCTCTTGCTAGCATTTTGTAGTTTTTAGTGTGGCCACATTTGTGATGCAACTCACCTGAACAATAAGGATAGCTTTCTTTTTTTTTTTTTTATTTGCATCCCCATTACCTTCAATTCAGACACCTCTATTGCTGATGCAGATTTCCTGACAATGAGCAATTGAGAGAATTTGTTTACTTTCCGATTTTTTAGCATTGGGAGTTCAAGCTTTAGGTTTAAGAGAAGTGGTCTTGGGAATTGACTTTTTCTCCCTCTCTCTCTCTTTTTTTTTTTTTTTAAATTTTCATTTTGCATGGGGTGATAGAATTGCTATACCCTCAAACTTATACTAGCCATTGTCCTCAATGAGATTGAGGTGCAGAAACTTTTGGTTATTGTTTTTGTTGGAAAAATGATCTAAGGATGGGTGAATTATGGGAATTCTTGCTTTTGAAGATGTATCATAATAGATTGGATCCTCACCTTAACTTTGATGAATACTCTTCAATTTGAGCTTTAATTTCCTTAATTTTTTTTTTCAAGTTGTATATTTTTTTTAAGGAAACACACCCTCACTGTTTTATTCATCACTGAAGCACTTTACATTAGATTCCTTGTTCTTGCACAAAACATCCCTACTGCATATTAAAAAATGCATGATATATTACCCTATCTAATATAGCTCATGTTTCTAGGGTACATGCATGGACATCATTCAAAATTATATGCAGTCAACAAAACAAAAATAGGCAACAACATATGGATGCATGCTTCTAAATAAGACAATAAGATTGTAAATGGTGTGTTCAAAGAATTCCCTTATCTTTAGGCATCGTGAAGATTATTTGCAACTTCATTCTTTTAGAATTTTCTCCAGAAAACTTGAAAATACTGCGGCTGTAATCTGCTATCTGTCCAGTTGCTATTGTAAGTCTATCTGTTCACCTGCAGTCGTTGTAGGTCTGTTGTAGCATGTGAATTCTCATGTATAACATCCCATTTCTTACCATTTCAAGCCTACCTGAGAATGTACAAGGATTATTGTCACGACCCGATTTTCAAGGCTGCGAAAATCAGACCGTGACCCAAAAGACGAAATCGAAAACAAACAAAAAGAAAAGAAAATGAGAGTAAAAGATAAAGATAAAAATATCATTGAATTAAAACAAAGGAGAGAGAAGTTTTGTTTCAAATTATTTCAAAAGGAATTACAAATATAAAATGAAATACAAAAGACTCTAAAAGACCGACAAGAAACTGACACTCCAGAACGACCCTCTCTGTGACCGCACAGCTCTCGAACTCTCCTCCACCACAACCGGTACCTGAAAAAAAGAGTAAAAAGGACTTCTCTTGTAGGCTCTCATTGCATCCTATGCTTAACAGATTTCCACGGACTTCTCTTTGGCTCTAAGACATTTGGTTCTGGTCATAGCTCTTTAGGGCATGCTCCTTAGGACTTGTCCCTTGGGGCTTCTTTGGTTCTTCGTCCTTTCATTTAAACCCTAAGAGTTCCCTTATGCCAACCTGTGATTGACTGGTGCACTGCGAGTAGCTACCTCGGCATGGCTATGAGACTACGTGGTATCTTACCTAGAAGGTGAGCTACAACCCCCTAGTCCCATTGTAATCCCCCTTTGTTTAGGGAGGGCTACCTCCCCCATTCCCATCCAGCTAAATGGTCCGTTACAACGTGGGTCTCCCGTTTTCCATGCTAAAACGACCTTAGAGCAATTGAGTCCTGATCAGGAACCCCCCGGTCTCCCACGAAGACATAACACCAATCACACACAAGTAACCTAAGGGTACTCTAGAGGTAGTTCGTATGCTGTGGTAGTTTCATAGACCCCTAGGGGACATGTTAGGTCTATACTTAGTGATTCGTCCCTCTAACCACAAATCCCTAGACTTTATCATAAATGTGGGTCATGAAAATTAACTGAGTGACACAAGTATCATTTAGCATCATCATACATAATTCATGCAAAGTAAACATACATGCTCAACGGGACGCAGAGTTCACAAGTTCCCACTTCCTTTCAACGTGAATTAAACATATACATATAAAGCAGAAGCTTAAAACATAATTGCAACACTCAGATAATTCTCAAAATACTTCACATAAGACATCCACACTCTTAGCAAACAAGTTACCTACATTCAATCATGGAAAGCTACCACCTAAGTTAATTAAACTAGCATGCATGTATTGGGTTTTATGTCCTAAAACTAATAGTTTGTAAACAAAAACATATTTTATTTTCAATAAAGTTATTATTGTTGATTATTCAGTAAAGATTGTTATTGAATAAAGTGAACTTTACGATCATTAATCTAAATCCAATAAACTAAGAACACTCTGACTATAATATGATTACTTGAACTATATGTAGAGACATAAGATTTGATCAAGTTCAAGTATATAGTCAAAATGATCTATAGTATAAGAATAAGGTTGAGTACCTTATTCTGGGGACACTATGGATGCGGCCCACTTTTGTATATGGTATAAACAATGTGATCACTAAAATTGTACATGTGGAGACATGTGAGTGAGAGCGTCCTATGCAATGAGTATTGCATAAGATCGAACCATGAAGAAAATCACTCACTTTATAATGTCGTTTACTAATGAGACTGATTTTCTTTTCATTCGATGATCTAGGTAACTCGAACTTAATCCTGAGCTAATCATGAACTCTTGTTTATTCAAAATTATCCTTAGATTTGCATGGGTGAGAGTGGCTCGAGTTCGCCTACTTAATAGGCTTCCCATTTCAAGGGTAAGACTGGGTAAATGGTTGGGGACGTGGGGTGCAAGATGGAATTCACTCCTACCCTCTTTTAGGGATAGAAGAGAGGTAGTTCCCTTAAGTACTGACTCCAGGTCTTGAACAAGGGGCCCCACCCTCTCATTGGCTTGAGAGGGATTCGGTTTACTTGTTGAACCACAAACCAATTGTTCATTAGAGGATCAGTGAGACATAAGGAACAAGATGTAACTTCAGGGGTAAAACGATAAATTGACCCAGCTCTAGTTACGAACAACCTGTGAGGTATCGACTTACTAATCATGGTTATATCAAATGGATAGAAATATATCTATAGTGAGGGGAGTGCAACTACTAGGCTATAGTGGAATGTCCTAGTAGTTAACGAATGTTGGTTAACAAGGTTAATGAGTTTAACCGGTTAATCTTGGATCGTTGGAGCCCATGATCTATAGGTTCATTAGGTCCCTCTGCTAGCTCATATCGGACTAAACCATAGAACAGTGTGACGAGTGAGTTCAAAGTGTTCGAATTCAAATTAGGGAGAATGCGCTACATATATACGATATATTTAACCGCATTTTTGTTTTATTTACGAATTAAACAAAAAGAGAGAATCTGCGATATTTAAAGAAGATTTAAATATCTTAATCAAATATGTGTCGGAATTAATTGAGATTGACATTTGAATTAATATTAAATATTAATTAAATAGTTTAATTAATCATTTAATATTACTTTAATTTGAAATTAATAATTCAAATTGATTGTTGAATAAAAATGAAAGAAAGTCAAAATGTTGACTTTATTTAATGGAAAAATCCATGTTAGTGGAATTTTGAGGTGTCAAAATTTGGTTTAACAAAACTTGCATGCTTGCCAAATAAACCCTACAAATTTAAGTGGAATTTTGAGTGTCAAAATTTGGTTAACTCATGCATGCATGCCACATAATCCCAAACATTTGAGTGGAATTTTGAGTGTCAAAATTTGGTGATCTCAAATTTGCATGAACATGTAAACATGACTCTATAAATAAAGTGATCATAATACATGAAAGGTCTTCTTCTTGGTGAAAAACCTTAAGAAAAATCTCTCACAAACACTCTCTTCATATATACAAAATCTCTCCCAAGTTTAGTTACTCACCGGATTCCACAATCCAGTTCTAAGGCCGGAGGATAGTGGAGAAGACACTATTGGTGGTTCAAAATCGGTTCGTGAGAAAAAAGGAATTTGAACTACAAAAGGTTAGTATTCAAAATCATTAAGTTTTAATACTTATGAACATGCAAGTTATTTACTATAATTGATGTTCTAAAAGTGCCTAAGATCCAAATTGATTCTGCACGTGGTATATTAACACCATCAGCATGCATAACCAAGCGACTCCTACAAGTATTTCTTCCTAAAGTTCCATGTGGGGACTTACATGATTGACACGTATTCTTCGTTTAGCGTTTCTACACCAATAACGTGTCCACAAATACTGATTTTCTCCATTTAGATCCTATTTCATATAAAAATAGGGTTAGAGTTGGAATCGAGAGGAAAATTTGTCAAACAAAAGTCAAACAGGCTGAAAACAGCACCTTATGTGCATGCATGCGCTCCCACACGCCTGGGAAGGTGTTACACGTTCACAGCCACGCGCAACGTGAGGGAGGGATGACGCGCGCTGAGGTATTGCCACGCGACACCCACTGAACGATCAGCCGAGGTCGAGGTTGTTGGTTCGAAATCGAAAGGACGCACTGAAATCCAAATTCTTTTATGCTGACGCGTGGCAACGAGAAGCCAGGTCAGTGGTCCGGGTTGTGCGCGGGTCATCGGGTCGTGGACTCAGGTAGTAGGCCACCGACCTTCGATTCGTGCTCAATGCGAAGTATTTAGTTGAATTTTCTTTGCTGTTGAATGATTGACACATGTCCATTCTTGGACGGCAATGCGCGGGTCCTTCGCCGCCTGACACGTGTCTTGGCCGCCGTTTACCTTCTGCAATTTCCAGAATATGATTATTTTTCCATTATCTTTGCATTTCCATATTTCTTTCTACATAACTCGAACTAACACGGTTTCTTCATGAGATTTGTAGAGTGTATATCTCATCTTTAAGTAGAATTTGGTATTTTTCTTGCAATTTACTTCTTATCTCACAGATAATTATCTTAGTCTAAAGATGGCAAGAAACATCAATACCTACCTACTTTGACAAATGCCGGAACTCCTACTTCTAATCCTAATCAACTATAACTTCCTTTACAGGATTTGAGCATAATACTCCCTAGATTAACAAACTCAAATTTTAGATTCTAACTCTTACTATATCTCACAGATTTGAAGGAAATCCGAGAATCTAGATTCAAGAACTTTACCTTTTGATTTTCCTTGTTTCTCGACAGTTTTGGATGATTTAAGAGTCAAGAATGTTCTCCTCTAAGTTATATGAAGATTTCATGAAGAAGGCTTGGCCGGAGCAACAGTTACCTCCCTTTCTCTCTCTAGAACTTTTTTCTCTCTCTAGAACTTTCTTTTTTTTCTATAGAACTTTCTTTCTCTCCCTCTTTCCTTTTCTATTCTTTTCTTTTCCCCTCTTTTCCTCCTTTTTCTTTTAATCATATGTCACTCACCACAACTTCAGGTTCACATGTTACTAACCTCCATTTAAGGTGATTAATGAGGATGGAAGGTATAATGACCAAATTACTCTCCGAGGTTGACTCTGACCATATTTCTAATTTTCTACAAGTTTTATATTTTTTCTAAGTTCCTCATTATTTCCAAGCATATTTCTCTATTGCCTCATCTCCAAATTTAGTCTCTAAGACCCTCAATAAAATTTTAGAAACTAGACATAAAAGGAAAATTAGATTTAACACTTTCCATTCGTGCTCGGGTCTTACAATTATTTATGTCCATTTCTCTTTTTCATATGAATTTCTTTCCTTGGAGGGATTAGAAAATCTTTTAGGATTGTTCCTAAAAAAAATTATTTAGTGGTGGTGCCTTGCATGAAGTTGGATGAGAAAGTGTAACATTTAAATAAAATAAAACCACATGCAGATGAAAATGAACAAGACAACTATGTGACAACGTGCACTCTAAGAGAATAATATTTGTCATCAATCACATCCTAGCATGCACTAAGTGTAATTAGCCTCCTTAATATGTTGAAATTAGCATTCCTAACCCCATCTAAATCCTCTTAATTCATCTACAAAATTGGCTAACTTCCTTGAGACATGCAGTTATTCATGACAAAAAGTGAAATAAAATCTAAAAAACTATCCTTGTAAAGAAAGTGAAGATAACTATTTAAAACAACGATGTGAATGCATAAATAACAAGAGAACAAAAACTAACTTGATTTACTCGGAGCTTCATATATTTGTTTGCAAATTGTGACTAGCTCCCTCTTTCTCTTTTCATTAGCTCCCTCTTACTCTTTTCATTTCTTTTAGTTATCCATTGTCAAAGAAATGATGATCCTTCAGAACTCTCCATCTTACATTGGGTGGGAACAATTTTGTGAAGTCTATCTCTCATATATCAATTAATTCTTCTTCTAATATGTAGTTCAAGGTGTGTCATCAATAAATAATTTCATTGATTAATTTATTCTTTCCTCTAATTCCAGTGATTCAAAAATTCTTACATTTTTCTTCAATTCTGCTTGTTGTATAGTGTAATTATTCCAGTTGCTGTCTTCTTCTTGTTGCTGTTTCCAATTATTAGCTGAGTATTCCTCTAATATTGCTGGATATTTAAGTCTAAGAAACTAAATACCACTACCCTATGCATGTGTCAGGGTCTCGAATTGTGATGTCATCGTCAGCCGTACAAGAATGTCTTGCCTTAACATAAAAAAATGTATTAGCACATGACTTGAGTATTTAAAGAAATACTCAATAAGTGACCCCACTATTGGGGTTAAATGCAAGAACATGCGAATGCAATGATAGGACCTATCCTTTCCATCTATTTTCCTACGATACTGTCCTAACGGGTAACTTAGATGTGTATCGTATACTTTACACACAGCCCATTCGTGCGAGTATGGACTCACCAGTTAGTTCGCACACTACTGGGCCACTTTCCTTGTCGGACGAGTATACTGTGGGAGCTCCTTAGGCCAGACACCCATTAGAACTAGTAACCGCCACGACATCATTATGTAAAACAAAATGATCGTACCCCTACCAGCAGCATTATGTAAAACGTAATGATCGTACCCCTGTCCATCATGATGAAATAGGGTATCCCCAATGCATGGGCACACATAATGCATGAAGTCCCAATATTTTTCTATTTTTGATGTTATTAAATATAACCCCGCCATCGTTTTACATTCATATCATATCTTTTCTCATTTTTCAGTTCTCATATCATGCATAATTCTAACGGGGTTATATTTCATTTCATTTATCGTGATATCATGTCATTTATAACATGTTGTATACATACAATTTAGAAAACATAACATAATGCTCCATGCTTTTAACATGTCATTTCATAATGTGCAATTTATACAACAATTACCTCAATGGTCACACAAAACAATCTAAACATAACATATCACATCACAATATATCGTATCATAAACATGTCACATCATAAACACTACGTGGTCATATGGTTCCCTAACTTATTATAGCCTTAACGTTCTTATACCTATCACAGTCATATCGTTACATGAACGTACCTTAGTCATGTCATCACCGGAACGTATCCTAACGCTATCGTTCTATCAATCTATCACAAACCTATCAATCTATCACAAACCTATCCCTTCCTACCCATAATCGAACCGTATTCTTTCATCAATCTCTCCTATCAATAGCACTCAGGAATGTAACCTAACCTTAACTTTTCATGAACGTATCTTACTCCTATCGTTACATTTCGTTTTGTGCATCTTTCCGTATCCTTATCTCAAACATATTATTAAACACGTCGTACCGTAATTATTTCATACAATTCATTTATTATAACGCATACATAACATATAAGAAGCATATCGATCCACAGACAATTCACACATATCAATATATGTGACACGTGCAGAACCATGGGGCATGTGTCAACATCAAATATAACCATGTCGATAGTAAGGCCACTTACCTGATTAGCTTAGGCTGGTGTCACTGATCTATCCTTAAGAAAGTTCGATTTTGTCCTTTGTATCCAAGTCAATCTATATGAACCATGACATTAATTTCAATTTCAATTCTCTAAATTTTAGAATGCTCCATGTGTTAGACTTCTCACATGAACATTAGAGACTTTATGATTAGAGTTCAGATATATATATATATATAATTCTATTTTCATTAAATATTTACCTCTTAATCCAACCACGGACAATTTTGCTAATTGATTCTTCCTTCCACAATTTTATCTTCTTTTTGTATTTTCTTATTTTCTTACTTACACTCATCTAAGTTTAATTAAGACAAGTATTCTTGGGCGTGTATTTCCCTATTTTATTTTAATTCTTGTTTATTATATTCAAGGACTGATTTTTTTTTTTTTAATATTGTTTGACTACTCATCTTAGATTGTGATTTACTAACTCTTAACTAAAATCTTATTGATTTGGAGTGATTTGAATTCAAGAACAAAAAAATTTAAATAATTGTATAGGAAGAAAAAAAAAATCTAAATGAGGGGAAAAAGATCTAAATTGATTTTTTATAACAAGGTCGGACATATAAAAGAAATCTTTTTGCAAGGTAGATCTAACTTAGACTAAATCGGTTTCTAAGTAGATCTAACCTAAATAAATCTGTTTCCAAGGTAGATCTGCCGTTGTAAATCCTATTTCTGTTTCCTCCCCTGACATTTTTTTTTGGTTTAAAATACTGATAGACATTTCTGTATCCTCACACCTGACATTTTTTGTTTCATGGGCAGGAATGGTGAGGTGGGGGAAATGGATGGCCATAGAGAAGTGGGGAAGAATTGTTTTTTTATTTTATTTTATTTTATTAATTTATTATTTATTTTTTTTAAAGCTAATAATAATTTTTATTTGTTTATTTACTTTATTTATTTTTGGGCTATTACACCAAGATATGAGTACAAAACGAGATGACTATGATATGTTTATGAAATAATATGACAAGAATATTTTTATGAAATGATACGACTATGATACGTTTATGAAATGAGATGACCACGATATGTTTGTGAAATAATATGACTAGATTATGTTTATGAAACAATATGACTGACTATTATATGTTTACAAGATGATAAGTCCATGATATGTGTGTGCTACAACGTGACTATGAGATGATACGTAAATGTTATGACACGTGTTCTGATGATGTACTAAAGATATGATAAATTTTATGGTATAACACATTTGACGATGCAAAATCAAGAAATTAGTAATACTTCTTCTCTTTGGGCTACCTAACCCAATTCTAGTAGATTTTTGGAGTCAAACTCATGACATGAAACCGGTTAAAAATTTCACCCTAACTCAATGTAAATTGAATGCACTAGTAAATCATATGGATTTACGAACGAATTACTGTATTTGATTTGTGGCCAAGTTAGAGTTTGAGAATTTGGAAACTTGCACTGTAAACATTGTCAAATAAGCTAGAGTTTGAAAATTTGGGAACTTTTCTCTTACAACACAAACCTAAAGTAGTCTTCTCTTCCTTGTTCAATCATTAAAAGTTCCTAAATCGAACTTCCTACTTCATATATCCTTTATATATAAATTATATATCCTATACGAACTAATTAGTTTGAAAATATAATTTAAGTTTTAAAATTTTGAAAATCAAACCTCAAAAAAGATAATGAGCAGTTTTATATTCATAAAATTATTTATTGAAATTGAAAGAAAGTCAAACTGCATCATTTACAATGATACATTAAGTACAAGTGCAATTATTATCATCACATTGATCATTAACTCCAAAATACAAGTAAATACCTTCCTCTCCACTTGCCCAAGTGCAATTATTATCATCACATTGATCATTAAACCAATTCCGTTTTACTGGCAAAAAAAACATCTTCATTAACTTGTCCATATTTGCTGCTAAAATGGCACCAAAACAACGTAGAAGTCAACAAAATTTCTTTAAAACTTCCGTGCTCGCACAGATCGTCATTTGCTGACTTGCAATGAACAATTAGAATTGAAGCAGTCATCCCATTTAAAATAGTCACTTTCCATCAGGAGAATGGTAATTGTAACTTAGATTCTGCAATACAAAACTTCATCATATTGTTCGATGCCAAGGCAACCAACACGATTAAACTAAATATGCTTAGAGACTTCATTTTCTTCTCGAAGATCGCTCACCCTTTTTTACAAACATAATTGGATTCTATCTCTTATATATACATGAATATAGCCAAAATGAGTAGTACGTAGTTATATTTAAACACAATTAGTTAAAAGTGTTGGTAAATTTTGGTTATTACAACATATCTTCTATAACATGGTGGGACTGTCACCTAAACTTTCTTAATTTTCTCCCTACTCCACTGTTAGCTTTTGTAACTGATTTTTTATTTTATTAGTTCCTTTTAGATAAAGTTTAAAGTTTGACCCATCCTTATTTAGAATCAGGTTCACTTTTAAAATGAAAAAAAAATTAAGAAAATAATGATAAAAGATGGTTAAATATTTTAAAATAAAGGTTATGGCCTTGAATATTGTGTCACTACTAAAATTATATTTTATTTAAATACATATATTCCCAAAATATTATTATAATTATTATATAGATTTATTGGTAAAAAATTTTAAAATATATTGATTAATGCTAAAATCAATAACATTCCAGTTCCCCTTGATGCATGAGTTGATAGAACTAAAATCCCATGAGTTCAGTCTGCGCTTGGACTTAGGTGAATTGGCATGTGTACTTTCGACTCCAATTGGATTCATCTTTTATTACTTTACTAATTTTAATTTCGTTTATATATATATTTTTTAAATTTCTCCTACCTCAATATTTTATACTATTTTTAAACCATTCATTCACTTTATTTTTAAATACATATATTATAAATTTTGGGTGAATTACCATTTAGAGTAATTTAGAGTTATTGTATTTCATTAATGTATTTTAAGACTTTTTATTTATTTAAGTTACCATTACAAATAATTAATTATGGCCATTAAGTATGAATGTTACAACTCTTGGAATGCCTTTAATAGTTTCATTTTGAGGCTATATAAAGTCATGTATGTTGTATTTGTAAGTAGATTTGAAAAATATAGTAAAAGAAGCATTTGTGCTCTTCTTTAGCCAATGACTAAGTTCCTTTGCAATTCTATGTAGTTTAGGTTGCATGTAGAATCATTCAAGCTCGACATGATCAATCTTGCTTGTGAAGTGATTCTAATCTCAAACAAGTGTTTGAGATATTTGATCAACAAGAATCATTCAAGCTAGACATGATCGATCTTGCTTGTGGAGTGATTCGAATCTTAAGCAATGTTCTTGCCTTGAGATATTCAATTAACAAGGTAATCCGAATCTTACTCTCCTTGTAGTGATTTCCACTTATCATATAATGTTGAATATTCACAGAATATACATATATTTGAAAGTATATAATGTTCAGTGTTCATCTTCCCTCTCTTCAAAAGGATTCGTCCTCGAATCAAGAAAATTATCACCTACACTAAAAGGACTCAAGTCATTAACATTGAAAATAGAACATACTAAAGATTCTTGTTATTAATTCTTTTAAGGACTTGATAAGGCATCCCCCTTTGATGTAACTTGGTCTTTTTTTGAGATGAGAATCGCTATTTATGAAAATGTATCCAAATCCCGTCACCGGGTTGAAAAATAATTTTCTTCTATTCTTTGTTAATTTCGAAAGCAACCCTTCACCTCTTTGTGCAATACTTTGATCAAATTTGCCTTACTTGTGGCTGCTTCAGTCACAAAAAAATATTAGAAGGAATAGGAAGAAAATCAAGAAGCATAAGTGGAATAAATTCATAAACAACTTCAAAAGAGAACAATGAGTGGTACTGTGAATTGCTTTATTATATGCAAACTCTACCAACAACAAACTTTCGTCTCAAGATTTAATATTCTTATAAATAATACCCCATCAATCTATCAATCTGAGGATGACATGTAGTTGAAAACAACAACTTTGTACCCAACTTACCCTACAATACATTCCAAAAGTGACTTACCCTATCTCTAACAATTATTCTTGGGTTTTCATGTAATCTTACTACTTCCTTAAAGAATAAGCAAGCAACATGCTTTGCATCATCCTTAAACAATTATTCTTGACTACAAAACTTGTGAACATCGTGCTTCATCTCCGGTCAAAAGAAGTGTTCATGCAACATATTATAAGTTTTATTAATCCCAAAATGTCCCTTTAAGCCACCACCAAATTAGACTAGCTCCAAAGATAAACTAACAACCCTTGCTAAACCTATCAAGTGACTCTATTATTTCCTTGGTTGGATGAATTGTATTGCGTATTATAACGTATACGTGTGACCCTTGAGCATGTCATAATTATGATTGTTATGCTATCCAATGTTGTGTTATGCCATGTTTATAAGCTAGACTATAGTGTGACTATACTATGTTATAATAATATGTTATTATGATGATAATCGATGATGTGTTATGACGTGTATATGAGAGATTTGATAAGAATTATGTCTGCATAATTACGTTAAATGAAATGGAGGTTTGACTTGTATTATAATTTTATGTCATTATTTTAAGGCATGGGAACCTCATGAATTTTTGTGTGTCATATGCATCATGATACTTTTCTATTATGATTAGTACAAATGTGTACTTTACGACTTAGGACAATTATGTTCGTCATGATGTTACGCAGGCCCTTTCCCTCCATGGTGTCTAAAAGCACATTAGCGAGTGCTAGTCCATTGAGACAAGCCTAGACAGTACATGAGCTCTTAGGTGGGTCCTTGTGCTCGTGGTTCGATCGTGTGTAGGAAAATACTATACATCCAACCTTGCCAGAATTGGAAAGCTACCTAAGACAATGTCATGTTGTTTTTTAAATAATAGAACCTATCATGTCACATGTGTTTGTATTTCTAGACACCAAATGTGCAGTCACTTACTAAGTATTTCTTAAACTACTTAAACCACGTAATACTCTTATTTTTTCAGATAAAGGTTAGGCACCAAGGTACGGGTGGCAACGCCGTGAAGAAAGTCATGGAATTAGAGGTAGGGTAGACATAATTTATGTCTATTTAGTAGTCCTTAGGTTAGTTCAGGTCAATGTTTTTATTTTTCATTACATGATTTATTTTTCGCATTATTGTTTTAGATATTTTATTAGGAATGTGGGAGCCCATGACACCTTTTATGAAATATTTTATATGAATATTTTGCGTACACATTAATCACGTCATGTATGTAGTAACAACTTTATTGTAGTATGTCATGTGAAGGCCACCCTTACCTTATGTTTAAAAGAAAACCCAAAATTAGAGGAAAAATGTGAATGAGGCTTGAGTTCCCTTAGTGCTTGTCATGATCGTGTCAAGCACTCCCACATCTCAATAAGTGGCATCATTCACCTAAAAAAAATAAAAGTAGAAAGAGATGAATATGAAAATACTCACAAGAGAGATAGAGGTGAGATCTGAAACTCCAGCCAAGCCAAACCCCACAAAGATCGATGTCAAAATCATCGTGTTTTGCCACGAAAAGAACCGTGGAGGTCTGTACAAACATCAAGGATGAGTTTCGGCATCCCATATATGTCGTACACCGTCGTGAGAGGAAGAAAGAATTTCAAGCCTTTCGAACCTTCACAGATTTGAGAATTTCAAGCCTCTACGATTCAAACTGACACAAGAAAAGGGAAGAGGGAGGAGAGACGACGTGAAACCAAGGGAAAACGGACACCGAAACGGCGTTACAAAAGAGAGAGAAAGGAAACGGGTAGAGAAGACGATGTTCGTGGACTTCGGGTCGACCTGGATCCGTAACCCATCCAGACCAATCTCTCAGCCCAATCTAGAGTCTTGCAACCCGTGCCCAGCCCACACACCAAAACTGTGACCCAATCCATTCTAGCTCAGAACCCTCGATAACCTTCTTCAACCCTCGCCAAGCACGCAAACTAAAACCGTGACTCGATCCAATCTTCAGTCGATCTACCTTCCACGGATCAGTCGATTTTCTGCAGTCACAGAAACCCAACCGACAACTCAGCCCGGTTTACCAGGCACAGTTAGCCCACAATCGAACTTGCAACTGACCCATAATCCGTGTTAAGGATATTTAGTAATAAATTATAGTTTACCATATATATTATATTTGATATTTTATTATAAGGCAAATATCTAATATTTGCCTTATTATCATAGGTATCTTTCCATTTATTACTATTTCCATATCCTTGTAATTTATTTGATTATAAATAAGATAACTTTCACACCATTTAGGTATGGTGGATTAATCAAACATTCACAATCCGCATGCGACCCACGCCTCGACCTTAAATAGCCTAAACATGCAGAATCTCCCTATTGCACCAAGTGTCACCATCCGATGCAAAAATCCCTTGCTCTCAAGCGCGACTTCTCATCTTGAGAATCCCTTTTTGGACCTAACTGTACTGTTTCGACCCTTCCAAACAAATTTTCGACCTCAATTAAGGTAAATAAGGTTGTTTTAATGCCGTATTTCAAAATTTCGGGTCAATAATTTTTTCTTTTTGGACCCATCTGCACTGATTATTTTCTTTGTATTTGTATATTCCAAGTCATGCAAATAATGAAATATGATAAGGCCCAATAAAGTAGTAACGCATTAAATGTTCACGATTAAATGTATAGTAGCTACTTTAGTTAAGTAGAAAAATTTAGGGTGGTTACCTCCAATGACTCATCTTAAGATGGATTTACATCACAGTGATCATGTCTAGCTCGATTTTCCACACGACAGGTGCTAAAAATTTCTAAAATTCTTCTGGTTGGACGTAATTTCCCATTAAAATTAGGTCAATATCGAAATCGAGAAAAAACATAGACAAATAAAGATCAAACAGATGGAAAAAGAAGTATCACTCACTGGTTTTGAACCAGCATATACACAAAGGGGTCGACATGCACAACTACATATGCGCAGAGGCGATCTCATGCACAAAGATGGTATGAATCTCAAGGTGAATAGGATGCGAAGTCAGACACCTTATCCATTAGGCCATGGGCTCTTCTCATAATATAAGCAATCGTATGCAAATTGAATTTTCAAGAGTTTATTATAAGATTTGTCCCAAACGTGGAGTCCATTGATTACAGGTGAGTCCTCCTGATATGAAGATCAAATAGGCCAAAGAATGATCAACCGTCAAAAGAACCATTCAGGTAAATTAAAATTCCATCAATTTTGTAACCAAAATGCACGTTCTCAGAAATTACATCATGAATCTTTCATAAAAAAGAGTTAAAATGGATTCGAAGTGGTCATATTTTTCTTAGAAAGACTTAAAAAAAAAAAAAAAAGAGAAATTAAGAAAAAAAAAAAGCTAGAAAGTATTTCTCTCCACCAAAAGAGATCATTTGTAAAAGGCATATTAATATTCCAACCAACACTCCACTTAAAAGTTAAAACATTAAAATTTTGTTAAATACTTCATAAAATTTAGTAACTAGTTTTCATTTAGGCTAATTATAAATATGAACTTATTATACTTAATCAACTTCAACTACTTATGTTTTATGAAAAATTTAAAAATAAAAAATAGAATTTGATCCTAAGTTTTAATATTATAAATTTATTATGATTTTATATTTTTTAATAGAAATTATATTAGGAAATGTAAATAGAGGGGTTATTTTAGTGTTACTTAAACCTCGAGCAATTTGATCGTTAAGGGCCTTAACTCACATTTCTTTGTATTTTTCTTTCATATACCCTTAATTCATACTTGGTTTAAGATGCATACAAAAATCTAAATTATTGCTACAAGTATTTCTTAAGAAAAGTCCAAGATGGCTACTTACCTTATCGTTGATGTTCAGGACCTTTGTTTTCGAGCTTTCGCGAATTACCTCAAATTTTCTTCCACATTTTTCTTATTGTGTACAGTTTCTAGAACCATAAATTTTTTCATAAGAATCGGTCTGGAAGGAAGAGCTAGGGATTGACTTACAATGTTTCTTCCCTCATTTCTAAAGGAAACTAAAGTTGGTGTTACAAAGAAGAGCTAGTGATTGATTTCATACCTTCTCGTGTATCGTATTCTAAGATATGCGCCTCCAAAGTTTGTCTCAAATCTGTTTTCTCGTGATTCATTATTGGGTAGCCGATTCTAGGAGTTTTCAAGGCCCGATTATTTCATAGAACCTCTTCTTTATCGTTTCCTCAAGCTAAAAGAATTTGTTTGGAGGAATGTCTTTTTGAATGATACCTTAATTTTGAAAAATAGTCCTCTGTCTACTACTCATCTAAAAACGTGAATTTTCCTTTTCTTAGATAGCTCATTCTACAACGTTTTAACTCTGAATTCCTACGTCAAAGTTACTCAACTTGATCCTCTTAATCTAAAGAAATTTTTAATTTGAAAGAAAAGGGATCGTAGAAAGGAATTCAACACTTACTCCCAAATTCTACAAGAAACGGATTTCCTTCAATTGGGCACATTTATGAGGTTATTTTTCTTTGCGATCTTCTATGAAAATACTTCTTGGAGGTGCGGAAACTTGTTAGAATTTGTCTTGGTCGACGAACTTGTGTGTAGGCTTTCAAGCTTACTTTGAAGTTCTTCAATGACGGATCGGATTGGGGGAATGGCTTTTAGGCATTTTCAATGCTCAATTACTTCATAAATCTTGTTTGTAACCTTGTTTAGAAGTTGTAGTAACAAGTTTAAAGGGGAATAAGGGAGAATTGCTCTCGAATTTGGAAGAAATCTGAGAGTAGGAGACCCAAAATCTAAACTCTTATTGCTTGTGATTAAGAGATCGATTCAACTTCAGACTTTATAGAGAAAACTTACACCGATGTTGAAACCTCCATCATTGTCGTGATTTAGAGATTAATTTTCTAGATAATCCATTAGAAACATCCTCTTTGATCAGCGAGCTATTGACTTCCAATTTTAATTCTGAGGTGATCTGTCAACATTCTAGACTTTGTCCAATTTTAGAGGGATCCAATGCTGGTGTGATTCAATAGATTGTGTGTAGGTCATTGTGGAAGTTATGATTGTGGAAAGAAGGGCATTTTCATAATTATCCCTATTTTAAGGGTTACTTTGGTAATGTGTTATTTTCTTAATATTTTATTATTATTTTTCTAAATAAATATAAATTTTTTGTATAAATTTTTTCATCCTCAGCTGGTCATTTTTCCTTTCTTGAGCATATTAAAATTCATTCTAGATAATGAACTAAACATTCGGAAAGTTCTTTATAAGTTGGAAAGAAATGTCATTTTTTGTCTTTTTCGTTTGCCTCCTCTTTTCCAATCCTTTTTCTAATGTCTTAAATCTTTAAATCAATTCTTAGGGTACAGAAATCTCTTGCTCAAGACTGTTGTCCTTACATAAATGCAATAAATCATTCTCTTGGTTTCCTTGAGTTAGTTTTATCCTTACTTTGGGTTGTTGCACTTTGTTTTATGATACATAATACTTCTCTATGTTGTGCTACACACACCATGTTAACATGTTTAGGATTATGAAATACTGTTAAACAAAAAATGTTATTCATGAAAGTTATTTATGAAAGAACAAAGTTATGATCTGCATCATACGTATATGCCATTATTTATGTCAAGTTTTTTTGTGGCGTGAGGGTACACTAGTTGAAGGCTAGGTCAAATGATATGTATACGAGCTCGCTTTGGAGTTCATGCAGACATGCAAGGGTTGTATGTAGAACAGTAATTCGCATCCAATTTAAGTCCGAACTTGAAAGTGAGACCAAGGCCATGATGATAAATAAAGGACTGGTCTCAATCATGATTACATAAAATTGCATTTTCCAATCCCAATAGTGAGTTTACTTACTAAATATATCATAAAATACTCAAATCATGTTCTACTCTTATTTTGTAGGGAAAGGTAAGGTACCCTTGTACGGATGACGAAGTTGCTGTGGTTGAGATATGATTCAAAGTATTAAAAATGAAGATATGATTTAAAGCAGTTGAGATATGATTCAAATATTCAAACTACCAAGATTTTAGAAGATTGTTAGTAGATTTGAATTTATCTAGATTTCCATAATTTACTATTTCTAGTACGCCGTATTAGCATATAAATACTGGAATTGTGTAACCCTTTAAGCATGGAGTCACAAAACGATAATAAAGCACCTTTGATCCATTTTATCTTTTCATATCTCTTTCACTGTCCCTTTTCCCAACAAATTTGGTATTAGAGCCAAGTTCGTTCAACACGAGGGTGAGTGATTATTTTCTTCATAAAACAAAAATGGTAGTAGTTGGTTTTTCTTCCTCCGCACCGTTTACCAATCTTTAATGGTGAGAAATATGAGTGGTGGAGCATTAAGATGAAAACCTTGCTTAGATCGCAGGAACTATGGGACTTGGTGTAGCACGAGTTTGTTGATCTATTAGAACCCACAATAGAAGAAAAGGAGAGACTAAGAGAAACCAAGAAAAATGATGCCAAGACTATCTTTTCACGAATTGCAGTAGCAACCACATCAAAGCAAGCATGGTCAATTCTACATAAGAAGTTTCTAGGAGATTCAAAGGTCATAACAGTGAAATTGCAATCTCTAAGACGTGATTATAAGACTCTACTCATGACGAATGGCAAATCAATTGCTGATTTTTTGTCAAGAACAATGGCAATAGTCAGTCAGATGCGTACCTATGGAGAAAAAATCTCAAACGAAACAATTGTTGCAAAGGTGTTGAGAAGCTTGATTCCAAAGTTTGACCATGTGGTGGCTACCATAGAAGAAGCTAAGGATCTATCCATACTCTCAGTTGATGAACTGATGGGCTCGTTTCAAGCTCATGAGGCAAGAATCAATAGATCATTAGAAAGGAACAAAGAAAAGGCACTACAAGTGAAGGAGACAACCAACAATGAAAACAACAAAAGAGAAAATATTTATTTAGCAGGTAGAGGTAGAAGTCGTGGAAGAGAAGGATTTTGCAGCTTCCATGGTGGTCGTGATAACAGGGGTAGATGGAGAAGTGATGAATAGAGACAATTCAATGAACAAAGGAATGTCATACAATGTTACCATTGTAGAAGTCATGGGCAAACAAAATCTAATTGTTGGTATAAAAATCAACGAATGAATTTTGCAGCAGAGAATGAAGAAGAAGAAGAAAAGTTGTTTGTGGCATACATGGATACTAATCCGAAAAAAGGTGACTTATGGTTTGTTGATAGCGGATGCTCGAACCATATGACAGGCACCAAATCCTTATTCAAAGAGCTTGATGAGACACAAAAAATTAAGGTGCAACTTGGAAATACAAAAGAGATGCAAGTTGAAGGAAAAGATACAGTGAAAGTTGAAACCCGTCATGGTAAGATAAAACAATTAGATAATGTTCAATTTTTACTTGATTTAGGGTACAATTTATTGAGTGTTGAACAATTGATGACTAGAGGACATTCAGTTCTATTTGATGACAACACATCTGTCATTACACATAAGAAATCAGGCCATAAAGTTCAAAATGTCAGTACTTCAAATAAGATGTTTCGACCAGATGTTTCTAACATGGAGGATTTTGCTTTTACTGCTAGCACGAAAGATGACTCAACATTATAGCATCTCAGATATGGACATCTTCATATGAATAGCCTGAAAATACTCAGGGATAAAGGTTGTTAAATAAAAGTTATGTTCCTTATTCAGTTAGGATGTTTTGACGTCTCAAAACTTCTGAATTCACGCCAATGGAAGAGCGTAATTCTAGCTGCAATTTTTGGCAAACTTGGGCGAAGTCTTCACCCACTTTTCTTTTTTTTGTAATTAGTTTTTCTATTTTTGTAATTAGATTTGTTATTTAAAGAATTCAACTGAAGAGAAATAAAACATCGAGTATGGAGCAAATCTCTTTCCCTCTCTCCTTTTACTTCTGCTATTTTTCTTTCGAAGAAACCTTCGGCCAGTTTTTTCGTCGACATTTTCCTCCGAATTGCAAGAGTCAACAAGTGGTAACGGAGGAGGAATGGCTTGAGGAGGACGAGCAAGTGCATGCATCCCCAATTTTGATTACAAATCCACGGAGGTGGAGGTAATCGACGACGATGTCGAACACGAGAAAGAGCTCCAGTTGGGAGGAGAAGCGAGTGTTCACTCAGATCGGCGAGAGGGACGTGAGCAACACGAGCACCAGCGACGGCTCGATCTGCATATCATCGGGGCTAGATCTGCATTCTCCGAGCTCGACTCGGGGATTCGCGGGACGGTGAAATTTGGCGACGGCTCCGTCGTCGAGATCGAAGGGTGCGGAACCATCCTATTTGTCAGCAAGGGAGGCGAGCATCGCAAGCTGACTGACGTCTACTTCATCCCGAGGCTCAAGGCTAACCTTGTGAGCCTGGGTCAACTCGATGAGACAGACTGCTTCATTTCCATCGAGCGCGGACTACTCAAAATCTGCGATAATCAACGACGGCTGCTCAAGCAAGTTTGGCGCACGACAAACCGTCTTTACATCCTCTGGAGTTAGTGATAGAGCAACCCGTTAGCCCCTCGGCCAAGACCGAAGAGGTATATTGTAGGACGTCTACATATGACCGGGGCTAGATCTACATTCTTCGAGCTCGACTCGGGGATTCGCGGGACGGTGAAATTCAGCGACGGCTCCGTCGTCGAGATCGAAGAGCGCGGCACCATCCTGTTCGTTAGCAAGGGAGGCGAGCACCGCAAGATGACCAACGTCTACTTCATCCCGAGGCTCAAGGCTAACCTTGTGAGCCTGGGTTAACTCGATGAGACAGGCTGCTTAATTTCCATCGAGCGTGGACTACTCAAAGTCTGTGATAATCAACGACGGCTACTCACGCAGGTTCGGCACATGACAAACCGTCTTTACATCCTCTGGAGTTAGAGATGGAGCAACTCGTTAGCCTCTCGGCCAAGACCGAAGAGGTATCTTGGAGGACGTCTACATATGACCAGGGCTAGATCTGCATTCTCTGAGCTCGACTCGAGGATTCGTAAGACGGTGAAATTCGGCGACGGCTCCGTCGTCGAGATCGAAGGGCACGGCACCATCCTGTTCGTCAGCAAGGGAGGCGAGCACCGCAAGCTAACCGACGTCTACTTCATCCCGAGCCTCAAGGCTAACCTTATGAGCCTGGCTAAATTCGATGAAACAGGCTGCTTCATTTCCATCAAGCGCGAACTACTCAAAATCTGCGATAATCAACGATGCTTCTCACGTAGGTTCGGGGCACGACAAACCGTTTTTATATCCTGGAGTTATAGATAGAGCAACCCGTTAGCCTCCCGGCCAAGACCGAAGAGGTATCATGGAGGTGGCACACAAGATACGGGCACTTAAACTTTCCTATTCTAGAGAAGCTACAGAAGGAGGAGATAGTGCACAATTTGCCGACAATCAAAGGCATGAACAAGCTGTGCGACGGGTGCCTCATCGGCAAACAGAGGAGCATACCCTTTCCGTCTCGAACATCCTATCGCGCCGATGAGCCGTTGGAGCTTGTACACGGTGATGACAAAAGCTGCTTCATGTTGCTGACACTGCTACAAGAGAAAAGTGAGGTGGCAGAGGCAGTTAAGCGCATTAAAGCGCGAGCGGAGGCCGAATATGAGAAGAAGATGTGAGTGCTGCGCACAGGCCGAGGTGGAGAATTCACCCCAGCAAGTTTTGGTAAGTACTGCGACGAGATCGGCATACAACGGCACCTAACGGCGCTCTACTCCCCCCAACAGAACGGAGTGGTGGAGCGCAAAAATCAGATCATCGATGGGACAGTGAGGTCATTGCTAGTGACGGTCGAGATGCCTAGGAGATTCTGGGGAGAGGCGATAATGAAGGCTGTCTATCTCCTCAATCGGTTACCAACCCGAAGCCTCAACGGAAAGACGCCATATGAGGCCTGGTACAACAAAAAGCCAGCGGTACATCATTTCCACATCCTACTGCGCCGATGAGCCGTTGGAGCTTGTACACGACGATGACAAAAGCTGCTTCATGTGGCTTACCCTGCTGCAAGTGAAAAGTGAGGCGGCAGAGGCGGTTAAGCGCATTAAAGCGCAAGCGGAGGTCGAATGTGAGAAGAAGATGCGAGTGCTACGCACAGACTGAGGCAGAGAATTCACCTCGGCAAGTTTCTGTAAATACTGCGACGAGATCGATATACAATGGCACCTAACGGCGCTCTACTCCCCCCAACAGAATGTAATGGTGGAGCACCAAACTAAAACCATCGTCGGGATAGCGATGTCATTGCTGGTGACGGCTGGGATGCCTGGGAGATTCTAGGGAGAGGCGATAATGACGACCGTCTATCTCCTCAATCGGTCACCAACCTGAAGCCTCGACGGGAAGACGCCATATGAGGCCTGGTACAACAAAAAGCCAATGGTACATCATTTCCACATCCTACTGCACCGATGAGCCGTTGGAGCTTGTACACGGCAATGACAAAAGCTGCTTCATGTGGCTGACCCTGCTGCAAGTGAAAAGTGAGGCGGTTAAGCGTATTAAAGCGCAAGCGGAGGCCGAATGTGAGAAGAAGATGTGAGTGCTGTGCATAGACCGAGGCGAAGAATTCGCCTCGGCAAGTTTTGGTAAGTACTGTGACGAGATCGGCATACAACGGCACCTAACGGCGCCCTACTCCTCCCAACAGAATGGAGTGGTGGAGTGCCAAAATCAGATCATCGTCAGGACAGCGAGGTCATTGCTAGTGACGCCCGGGATACCTGGGAGATTATGGGGAGAGGCGGTAATGACGGCCATCTATCTCCTCAATCGGTCACCAACCCGAAGCCTCGACGGGAAGACGCCATATGAGGCTTGGTACAACAAAAAGCCAGCGGTACATCATTTCTGCGTGTTCGGCTGCATCGCATACATGAAGGTAACACGTCCCCACCACGCCAAGCTCGATCCTAGGTGGCTGAAGGTCGTCTTCATCGGCTAAGAACCCGGGAGCAAGGCGTACAGACTCTATGATCCTGAAGGTGGGCGAGCTCACGTGTCTCTCGACGTTGTCTTCGATGAAAGCACCTTATGGAGTGGAATGACGTGATCGAGGCAGACCATAATCCAAATCAATTCACGGTGGAGTACCTCGTTACCGAGCCGGAAGAAGGAGGAGCCCAGCATCATGAGCCGTCACCGCCGCCAGTAGGTGCAACCCCTGAACCAGTGGAATTCACAACACCACGGACTGCGGATTCGACGCTTGATGCCGATCACGATGCTGATCTGGAGGCTAATTACCAGAGGATGGACGACCTAGTGGGAGGAGGTGAACCGAACACCTTCGGCGAAGAAGAAAGGAACCCATGCTGGCTGAAGGCAATGCAGGAGGAGATGACATCCATCACCGAGAACCAAACGTGGAGTTTGAAGGATATGCCACCAGGACACCGAGCCATAAGGCTTAAATGGGTCTTCAAACTGAAGCGCAACGAAAAAGGAGAAGTTGTGAAGCACAAAGCCCGTCTGGTGGCGAAGGGCTACGTCCAGAAGCAAGGAGTGGACTTCGAAGAGGAATTTGTGCCAGTGGCAAGGTTAGAATTCGTCCGTCTCTTGCTGGAAATTGCGGCCCATTACTCTTGGGAGGTTCACCATATGGACGTGAAGTCTACTTTTCTTAACGGAGAGCTGAAGGAGACCGCTACGTCTGACAACCACTTGGCTTCCTGGACAACGACAACCCCAATAAGGTACTGCTTCTGCACAAAGCACTCTACGGGCTTCGACAAGCCCCACGAGCCTGGAACGCGAAGCTTGACAGTACCATACTGTCACTGAAATTCAAGCGTTGTGCCTCTGAGTATGGCATGTACACGCACGACCATGGCAAGCAGACTCTGATCGTGGGAGTGTATGTCAACGACCTCATAATCACTAGAGACGACGTGGAATTCCTCGGAAGGTTCAAGAAGGAGATGTCAAAGAACTTCGAGATGAGCGATCTTGGCGTGCTCAGCTACTACCTCGGCATCGAAGTGCTACAGAACTCTATCGGCATCTCCATCTGCCAAAGTGCATACGCAAAGAAGCTGCTGGACACAACTGGGCTTGTGGACAGTAATCCTACAAGGATGCCAATGGAGGCCCGGCTCCAACTAAGGAAGGCCGGTATTACGACGACAGTCGACTCCACCAATTACCGCAGCATTGTTGGGTGTCTGCGCTATCTGGTAAACTCTCGTTCTGGTCTTGCTTATTATGTTGGATATGTGAGCAGGTTTATAGAAGCACCTAGGGAGGAGCATCTAATTGCTGTCAAGCGCATCCTGCGCTATGTAGCCGAAACCAGAGGCTGGGGTGTAAGATATTGCGCAAGGAGAGGAAAAGAGAAACTCAAGCTGGTCAGCTACAGTGATAGTGACATGGCCGGTGACGTTGATGATCATAAGAGCACCAGTGGAATGATCTACTTCCTCTCAGACGGGGCGATCTGCTGGCAATCAATAAAACAGAAGGTAGTTGTTTTGTCTTTCTTCGAAGCAGAATACATCGCCGATTCGATGATAGCAACACAAGGGGTCTGGCTTGTGCGACTAATGGAAGAATTCATCGGGAGAGAAAGCGGTCCACTAATGCTATACGTAGACAACAAAGCTACGATCTCCCTGATCAAAAATCAAATTTTGCACTACCGGAGTAAGCACGTAGAAATCAGATTCCACAACATTCGAGAATGTGCAGATCGAGGGCTCATCAAGATTGATTTAATACGAACAGAGGAACAACTTGGAGACATTTTCACAAAGTCCCTAGCGCTGGTAAAATTTGAAGAACTACATTCAAAGATCGGAGTTCAAATAATAAGGTAGATATAGCACAGTTTTAGGAGGAGATTGTTAAATAAAAGCTATGTTCCTTATTCAGTTAGGTTGTTTTGACGTCTCAAAACTTCTGAATTCACGCCAATGGAATAGCGTAATTCTTGCTGCAATTTTTGGCCAACTTGGGCGAAGTCTTCCCCCACTTTTCTATTTTTTGTAATTAGTTTTTCTATTTTTGTAATTAGATTTGATATTTAAAGAATTCAACTGAAGAGAAATAAAACATCGAGTTTTGATCAAATCTCTCTCCCTCTCTCCTTTTACTTATGCTATTTTTTCTTTCGAAGAAACCTTCGACCAGTTTTTTCATCGACATTTTCCTCCGAATTGCCAGAGTCAACAAAGGTATGGTTTTCGGATTACCAAGAATTGACTCAAGGTTTTCGGATTACCAAGAATTGACTCAACTAATTTATGTGAAGGATGCATTTATCGCAAGCAGACTACGAAGTCCTTTCCTGTTGGAAAAACGAAAAGAGCTTCATATTGTTTAGAACTAAGTCACGTTGATTTATGTGGGCCAATGCAAACGAAGTTCTTAGGTGGGAGTATATACTTTTGACTATTCATTGATGATTATAGTAGCATGAGTTAGGTTTACTTTCTACAACATAAGTTAGAAAATTTTCAGAAGTTCCAGATATTTAAAGCTATGGTGGAGAACCAAAGTGGCTGTTACATTAAAGTTCTTCGCACAGATAGAGGTGGCGAGTTCATATCTGAAGAGTTCGATTTGTTTTGTGAAGAAGAGGGCATCCAAAGGGAGTTAATAGCTCCCTACACTCCATAACAAAATGAAATCGCTGAACGAAAAAATTGAACTATTGTGGAGATGGCAAGAAGTATGTTACAAACAAGGAGACTTCCAAACCAAATTTGGGCAGAAGCTGTAGCAACATCTGTTTATCTATTAAACCTCTCACCAATAAAGGCAGTTATGAATCGAACTCCTTATGAAGCATGGCATGGAAGGAAACCATCTGTAAGTCATTTACGAATGTTTGGTTGTGTTGCTTATGCTTTGAAACATTCTCAAACTCGTCAAAAGCTTGATGAAAAATTTGAAAAATACATTTTTATTGGCTATTGTACTCAATCGAAGGCATATAAATTATACAACCCTTTAGTGAAAAGATTTTAGTTAGGAGGGATGTAATATTTAATGAAAACGTGAGTTGGGATTAGAGTAAAAAACAGGAGCAGCAGAAGATTACAGTTGAAGTTTTTTCAAATGAAGAGACAAGTGTCAACTCCAGTGCATCTCCTAGTGCTTTCACTGCAACACAAAATGTGTCAAATTCATCATTTTCAGCATGACTAAACAGCAATTCTTCTCTTGAAGAACTCTTGGATGAGACACCTCCAAGGAAGTATAAATCTTTAGCTGACATATATGCATCATGTCAATTTTCTCTTGCTGTTTCAGACTCTATGAATTATGAAGAAGCAACTGAAAAAGAAAAACTGAAGAAATCCATGGCAGTAGAGATGCAGTTCGTTAAGAAAAATGGAACATGAGATACAGTTGACTTGCTAAATGAAAAGTTCTATGGAGATTTACATGGGACATGCAGCCCATTGCGGTGGCATGTTTATCAATTTGATGGAGATTTACAAAGGGATTCATAGAGGAAGACAAAGAAACGAAGGTATACAAGTTTAGATAGACATTGTACGGGTTAAAGCAGACATACTTACGAAGGCCTTGTCAAAAGAAAAGCTTGTACTTGACTTGTGCAACTTTGAATCAAAGAGGAGTGTTGAGATATGATTCAAAGTATTCAAAATGAAGATATGACTTAAAGTAGTTGAGATATGATTCAAATATTCAAAGTACCAAGATTTTAGATTTTAGGAGATTGATAGTAGATTTGAATTGTGTAACCCTTTAAGCATGGAGTTAGAAAACGATAATAAAGCATTGCAACTTTGATCCATTTTATCTGTGAAGGTCATGGAATTGAAGCAAGGGTAATTGTATTCTTCTTTAAATTGTAGCACTTAGGTTAGATATTATTTTGTTGGTTTAAAGTTGATATTATTTTGTTTCTGTTATTTAAATTTTGAGCTCTTGTTGGGTTATGGGAGACTCAGAAGTACGAATGAACGTATAAAGTTTTAATTTTTTAAAATAGAAAACATGAAAAAATCAAGTGAAATAAAAAGTGTTAAAAGTGCAAATCATGTGTGGAGAGCTAAAGGCAGAACAATTTACAAAATAACACCAGTTTCGAGTGAGTGACATTAAAGTATTATTAAAAATGACTTAAAAATTGAATGACTCAGACTAAAAAGTTCCCTACAGTTGCATGGCTCCACACACTCTCATCGTCAAGTGGCGATATACGGTTCATCTGTAAACAAACAATAGCAAGAATAAGTATAAAATTACTAAGTAAGCACCTACTTGTAGGCTCTTATCAAAATTATGTTTCTTTACTTATGTATAAGTAAGCACCCTAGAGTTGGCAAAATCCATGACTTTGGTTCATTTCTAGCCCTTTTAGATGCTTAAGGTCCATATACCCTACATATTCCTATTCCAATGGTGTAAGTCACCCTTCGAAGTGCATGTGGATTTCAGGGTGTACTTAGGATCTCATTTCCTAGTCTCCAAGGTCCAACTCGTCAATTCTCCTTCTGCACATAAATCCGAGTGTCCGCGTATGTCACAAATTCTAGGGAAGTCTAATAGTTTTGGAGGAGTCGTTACTCACTATAAGTGTCCTTAAAATCTTTCTATATCTTCATATGTGTCTACTATTGAGCGCTAGCTTGAAATTGAAAGAATTAGGAAAAAGCCATAAAATGACTAAACTATTCAAAAACTATTAATAAAATGTTCGAAAAATTGCAACTAACTAAACTACCCCTGAAGATTAAAAGAATTAAGGAAAAGGCCATGAAAATTAGATAATCTGATATGCTACAATAGTTGTGGGCAGAAAATCAAATCAAAGCAAAATCAAATCTGATATGCTACAATAGCTATCAATCATGAAATATCAGAGTTTAGTTTTTGGGTTTTCCTTTCTCAAATTTCTTCTAAATGTGAGATCCTCCTACCATTTCCCTTCGAACTTTTCTCTACACCTTCCAAATAATATTACTCACCAGTTTGGTGAAGTAACCAAACACTAAAAATGCAGCTAACTTGTAAGCTAATTTGATTTGCCGTTGAGGGAGCTCGAGAAAAACTTAGAAATTCAATTCAAGGCTCCAAGTAAATTAATCGTGGAAGATATATTTCAAGCAATTTTTGGACGGAAGGAAGAAGTTTCAAGAAGACACAAGGAGTGGAGATCAGGACAAGTTTTAGACTACGTTGCTTAGAGCATATGAAGCCTTGAGCATAGGTATTCAAACTATGTTGCTTGTAACGTATGAAACCTTGAATATAGGTTATCAGACTGCATCGCTTTGAACATGAGAAGTCTTGGATAGATTTCAGACTATATCACTTGGAATGTGTGAAGCCTTGAGCATAGGTTTTCAAACTATGCTGCTAAGAACATTTGAAACCATAGATGCAGTTTTTACACTACACTGCTTGAAATGTCAGAAGCCTTGGATATTGGTTTCAGACTGTATCACAAGGAATGCATGAAACCCTGGATGCAAGTTCAAACTCCATCACTTGAAATGTAGGAAACCTTGTACATAGGTTACGACTGTCTCACTTTGCACACATGAAGTCTTAGATACATGTTCTCAAGTTTAAGTCTACTACCATAAATCCTGAAGGGAAGGTTGTATTGAATAGAACGAGAAGCAAGAGCAAGAACAAGAACTAAGAACAAAGAACAATAACCATGAACAAAACTAATGATAAGGACAAGGACAAGAACTATACATCATATATTTAATATTTCATATATCAAATTAAATAAATATAATTTTTCTCATCTATCTTTAATATATATAATATATTAAATTTCAATTTGAACCCTTAGAATATACTTTTCATTTAAAATATCTAAAAATATTATATTAATTTGTACCCTTCAAATTATAATATATTTTCTCCACAAATATTTAATTTGTTGGATATATTAAATATTTATGGGAACACTTCTCATTTTTGTTTCAACTAAATTGAACTTTTTAGTTTTAGTATGGGGATCTTATGGACCAATAGATTATAAGATTTAATAGTTAAGTAATTAAACACTTTTCAATTTTCATTCAATAACGGTAGGTCACTCCACCATAAACTTAAAGCTGCATATGCACTATAGGATAACTTATATCCATTGATATAATCATTACAAGCAAGTTTTTCGGTCACGAGTTGTTTGTAATTATAGCTATGTCAAAACCCAATTTTACTCCTATGATTATATCTCTAATGAACAATTTTTTTATGATCTAATAATAAACAAAGTTCGTCTCGGTCAAGTGAGAGTATATGTCCCCATTGTTTGTGTCTCGAAATTAGAACTTAAAGAAACTACTCAGCTATGTACCCTATATAGGAAGAAGGAAATTTTCTCTTTGAAATTATATTCCAAGCTCTTTATTTGGTCAAGTTCCTAAAATTGCAGGCATATTGATTCAACTACAAAAGTCATTCTGTCCTATGCACATCAAAGGACAAACCCTAGCAGATAGGAGTTCATAACTCACTCAGAGTTAATATTGAGTCACATATGGTCATGTTGTGAAATATTAATCTTCTTCATTAATGAACTATTAAAAGATATTAAATATTTCATGATCAATTCTTATAGTCACAAATGTTATCTTGACCATAATATTTGGATTTTGGAGGAATGATCGTTCTACGGTAGTGAATTGGTTAGCAAAGAACAATGAAATTAAGAGAGAAAGTGCAAGCGTTGAA
>NW_019272292.1:0-23398 GCF_002738345.1 Cucurbita maxima | reverse complement strand
CATATGGTTGAAATGGGAGAGGAAAAGAGATGTGTATGAACACATTTGTGCTTCATTTGTTTCACTTTTTATAGTTGAAAAAGAGTGTAATGGAAGATAACAGTTGATCGATAATAACCAAAAAATAAATAAATAAATAAACCAACCCATTTGTTTGTATTTCTAATTCTTTCTTTCTTTATTCCTTTTTTTGTAACATATGATTTTGGGCGAAGAGTTTGTTGAGTATTTTAGGGCAGTAGTTGTGTGAGGGTTTGGGGAGGGAACGGATTAGTTATTATTAATTAATTCTTTTTTACTGTGGTTAAATTGTTTCTAATAAAAATAGAATCATGATTCATAACCGTGTTAGTTTTTAAATTGAAAAATATATGCTTGAAACCTAGTCTCCGTTATTGCTCTCTAAAATTTTGAATTAAAAAAAGTAAAAGTATAATATGGAAATTAATTTTCTATTATGGTCGTTCGGGTCCTTCACCTAGTCTAATTTTCATAATATCTCATGACCTAGCTCAACGGTAGTAGTTGGGGTCCGGTTCAACGCTTTTAAGGGTTGGTTCGGCCTGTTCGTGATCCTCGGGAACGGTTCAAGTTATTTTTAATTATTAATGTACTAATTTAGTTAATTGCTTGCTTTAAAATGCCAAGACCAATCCCCTTTAGTGTGTTTAATTAATTATGTATTGTGCATGTATGTTTTAACTAAATAGAAAATATATATGCATAAAGTATGCCATATAGATTTAAAATCCCACCCTAGGCTAAGCATGTTTCATGCATTACAAGTATGTTATAAGTGTTACAATGTGTAGTATGCATGTTTAGGGTTCCACGAGGGACAGATATAAATTGTTATATTATTGCATGGAATGGATGATTATATAATTGTTATATAAAGCATGTTAGATGCATGCTATAGGTTATTTTCAACGTCATAAAACGAGATAGACGTTAAAATATATAACAAAGATAAATGCATGCTCACTTAAGGTTAACAACCAAGCACGATCGATTTTAATAGTTAAAATAGGTCGATATCTTGTAAAACTGCGGTTACAAGAAGGCTCACCTGGCACGATCTTGTCTAAGGCTGGAGGTACTTAAGTTGACGGTTTATGGAACACCTGCTACCTGGAGATCGAGCCAGTACTTGAGCTTAGTTAGCCCAGTTTTATGAGCATGCGTGAGTGATGTAAGGATTTTTTTTGTTTAAAATGAAAAGCCACCTAGACATCAAAGTTAAAAATCTAGTATAAATGTTATACTTGAAAAAATCACTTAGACTTAGGTTATATTTAATATGCTGGAATATACCTAAGTAATAAGTATACCCAACCGTCTAAAATACCTAGTGGGAGGAAAAATGTATATGAGATACATCGTTTTCTTTTTACGCTCTCTAAAAAATTCACACCGTGAGGTTCATGCTCGGCCTCGTGTCGCCCTGAGAGCGGCCTCCATTCGGAAGGTATTTGCATGAGTCAATAACAAGGTGAATAGAGAAAGTATTTATAGTAAGTGGAAGAAGGAAGTATATCAACACATCCTATGGTCTCCACCACTATGTTGCACCGTGAGAGTCCCATGTTCTGCCTGCATGTTGCCCCAGAGAAGCTACCCATTCGGAGGGTCGTAACATGGGAGTCGGAAGTAACGCAAACTCCAGAAACCTACAGTAATGCGAACTGCTGCCCATGTGATCAACAAGTTTCCCCAACCAAAGCTCGGATTCATCTTACCATTTGAGATACTAAGGGACATGAAACCTACAGTTAGTTACTTCGGATTATTTGCTATGTATTTTTGCCTGACCATCTAGGTAGCAAGTTTGACAAGAAAACAGTCAAGTGTATATTTGTTGGATACGAAAATCAAAGGAAAGGATGGAAGTGCTGTGATATAACAAGTGGAAAATACGATACATCAAGAGATGTAGTTTTCGATGAAGCATCTTCATGGTGGTCCTCGGATTAGAAAGTCTTACCATATTCAAAGATCGAAGAAATTCTACAACAGATGATGGGGGAGCAAACTACGCAAATTCAATCAAATCTTGATGCGCCTGAAGATCCAAGTGACATTGATATTGACAAGCAAGAGCTGACTCAATCAAGCGTATATGATAAAAATGAAACGACACATCAACAAGTTAGGCGATCAAATGGAATCCGAAGGCCAAATCATAAGTATGCAAATGCAGATATGGTAGAAGATAGAGCTTGCGAACCAGAGACATATGAAGAGGCATCATAAAACTCAGTTTGGCAGAAGCAATGAAAGAAGGAACTATAGCCCTGGAGCAGAATCAAACTTGGAAACTAGTGCCAAGACTAGGAGATGTCAAACCCATCTCTTGCAAGTGGGTCTACAAAATAAAGCATCGACTGGATGGATCAATCGAGAGATACAAGGCTCGACTCGTAGCTCGAGGATTTTCTCAACAATATGGACTAGACTATGATGAAACATTAAGTCCAGTGGCAAAGATTACTAGCGTACGAGTCCTGCTAGCACTCGCAGCAAGTAAAGATTAGAAACGGTAGCAAATAAAGGCAAAGAGTTGAACGATGAAACGACATAGCGATGAAGGTGCTACCGACATTGGTTTTCAACTTTAACCGTTGGATCTACGGACCCTTGAGTCTTGTTAAACATATCCAAATAGCAGCTCAATCCAACGATTGGATGTGAATATACGATTGATTTTCTTCTGCGGGATGGTTCTGCAACCAAATCTGGTTGCAGATTTTCTTTAATTACAATTTTGTAATTAAGTGAAACTTCAGAGGTATTTTGGTAATTTTCCACATTTTGAATAAATTATTATTATTTTTCAAAAAAAAAAATCCATAATTTTTCTTAAAATCCTTCATCTCTTAGATGTGGCTAGTAATTTTTCAGANCAATTTTGTAATTAAGTGAAACTTCAGAGGTATTTTGGTAATTTTCCACATTTTGAATAAATTATTATTATTTTTCAAAAAAAAAAAATCCATAATTTTTCTTAAAATCCTTCATCTCTTAGATGTGGCTAGTAATTTTCGAGACCCTCTTGAAATTCCTTCTAGATAAGGAATTAAAAATCAAGAAAGATCTTCGGTCATTGAAAAATGACCTTTTTGCCCTTTTCACCTACTTTTTCCTTTCCAATCTTTGTCGAAGGGCCATAAATTCCTAAAATTACTTCTAACCCTGTAGAAATGACTTGATTGAGACTCTTGTCCTTTCTTAATCCTCTTCATTTCTTTTCTTGAATCATTTGGATCTTACATGGCCGCTTGTTCTTATTGGAGCTAATTTTCTTTATTTTTTGGGGTGTTACATCATTCCTCATCACTTTGCTCCTCAAATCGTATTCATCAATCATAATTTTATACATGATCGTAATATGAATTGGTCAACTCCTTACTGGTCTCTATGTGCGTACATCATCATGAATATGTGAGGTCTATTCTTTCTTGTAACATTTTTCATACTGCACCAAACATAATTATTTGATTCATAAGCATCATAAACAAAACCTTAAACCAAACCACCACCAAGAGATCTAGATCAGCTAAATAAGGTTCATTTAAAACATCATAAACAATACCTTAAACCAAACCACCATCAAGAGATCTAGATCAGCTAAATAAGGTTCATTTAAAACATCATAAACAATACCTTAAACCAAACCACCATCAAGAGATCTAGATCAGCTAAATAAGGTTCATTTAAAACTGCTCTTGTTTTTTTTTTTTTATTAAATGACGAAACAATTTTATAACTATTTGAAAACCTCGTTTATTGTTCTTTCTAATCCAAAATGAATTAGAAATTTTGGAAACTTTTGGGTTTCAATTTGTTTTAAAAAATAACGAACCTTTAAATTGTTATTTTACCATCTATGATCGAGTTGCGAAATGCCTTATTATGGTACGTCTGTATTTCCCTCCTCTAATATGTCATTTCCACGTCCTACTACGCCGATGAGCCGTTGGAGCTTGTACACGACGATGTTAAAAGCCGCTTCATGTGGCTTACCTTGCTGCAAGCGAAAAGTGAGGCGGAAGAGGCGGTTAAGCGTATCAAAGCGCAAGTGGAGGTCGACAGACCGAGGTAGAGAATTCACCTCGGCAAGTTTCTGTAAGTACTGCGATGAGATCGATATACAATGACACCTTACGACGCTCTACTCCCCCCAACAGAACATAGTGGTGGAGCGCCAAAATCAGACCATCGTCGGGACAACGAGGTCATTGCTGGTGACGGCCGGGATGCCTGGGAGATTCTAGGGAGAGGCGATAATGACGACCGTCTATCTCCTCAATCGGTCACCAACCCGAACCCTAGACGGGAAGATGCCATATGAGGCCTGGTACAAAAAAAAGCCAGTGGTACATCATTTCCACGTCCTACCTTACCGATGAGCCGTTGGAGCTTGTACACGGCGATGAGAAAAGCTGCTTCATGTGGCTGACCCTGCTGCAAGCGAAAAGTGAGGCGGTTAAGCGCATTAAAGCGCAAGCGGAGGTCGAATGTGAGAAGAAGATGCGAGTGCTGTGCACAGACCGAGGCGAAGAAATCGCCTCGGCAAGTTTTGGTAAGTACTGTGACGAGATCGGCATACAACGGCACCTAACGACGCCCTACTCCTCCGAACAGAATGGAGTGGTGGAGCGCCAAAATCAAATCATCGTCAGGACAACGAGGTCATTGCTAGTGACGGTCGGGATACCTGGGAGATTATGGGGAGAGGCGGTAATGACGACTGTCTATCTCCTCAATCGGTCACCAACCCGAAGCCTCGACGGGAAGACGCCATATGAGGCTTGGTACAACAAAAAGCCAGCGGTACATCATTTCTATGTGTTCGGCTGCGTCGCATACATGAAGGTAACACGTCCCCACCTCGCTAAGCTCGATCCTAGGTGGCTGAAGGTCGTCTTCATCGGTTATGAGCCCGGGAGAAAGGCGTACAGATTCTATGATTCTGTAGGGGGCGAGCTCACGTGTCTCGCGACGTTCTCTTCGATGAAAGCACCTTCTGGCAGTGGAATGACGTGATCGAGGCAGACCATAATCCAAATCAATTCACGGTGGAGTACCTCGTCACCGAGCCGGAAGAAGGAGGAGCCCAGCATCAGGAGCTGTCACCGCCGCCAGCAGGTGCAACCCCTGAACCAATGGAATTCGCAACACCACGGACTGCGGATTCGACGCTGGATGCTGATCTGGAGGCCAGGTACCGGAGGATGGACGTATTAGTGGGAGGAGGTGAATCACCTGGACTGGCAGCGCGCGATCTCGAAGAAGTGGCTGAACTGCATGCCATCAATGCAGATGAACCAAACACCTTCGGCAAAGCAGAAAGGAACTCATGCTGGCTGAAGGCAATGCAGGAGGAGATGACATCCATCACCGAGAACCAGACGTGGAGTCTGAAGGATATGCCACCGGGACACNGTGCTACGCACAGACTGAGGCAGAGAATTCACCTCGGCAAGTTTCTGTAAATACTGCGACGAGATCGATATACAATGGCACCTAACGGCGCTCTACTCCCCCCAACAGAATGTAATGGTGGAGCACCAAACTAAAACCATCGTCGGGATAGCGATGTCATTGCTGGTGACGGCTGGGATGCCTGGGAGATTCTAGGGAGAGGCGATAATGACGACCGTCTATCTCCTCAATCGGTCACCAACCTGAAGCCTCGACGGGAAGACGCCATATGAGGCCTGGTACAACAAAAAGCCAATGGTACATCATTTCCACATCCTACTGCACCGATGAGCCGTTGGAGCTTGTACACGGCAATGACAAAAGCTGCTTCATGTGGCTGACCCTGCTGCAAGTGAAAAGTGAGGCGGTTAAGCGTATTAAAGCGCAAGCGGAGGCCGAATGTGAGAAGAAGATGTGAGTGCTGTGCATAGACCGAGGCGAAGAATTCGCCTCGGCAAGTTTTGGTAAGTACTGTGACGAGATCGGCATACAACGGCACCTAACGGCGCTCTACTCCTCCCAACAGAATGGAGTGGTGGAGTGCCAAAATCAGATCATCGTCAGGACAGCGAGGTCATTGCTAGTGACGCCCGGGATACCTGGGAGATTATGGGGAGAGGCGGTAATGACGGCCATCTATCTCCTCAATCGGTCACCAACCCGAAGCCTCGACGGGAAGACGCCATATGAGGCTTGGTACAACAAAAAGCCAGCGGTACATCATTTCTGCGTGTTCGGCTGCATCGCATACATGAAGGTAACACGTCCCCACCACGCCAAGCTCGATCCTAGGTGGCTGAAGGTCGTCTTCATCGGCTAAGAACCCGGGAGCAAGGCGTACAGACTCTATGATCCTGAAGGTGGGCGAGCTCACGTGTCTCTCGACGTTGTCTTCGATGAAAGCACCNTATGGAGTGGAATGACGTGATCGAGGCAGACCATAATCCAAATCAATTCACGGTGGAGTACCTCGTTACCGAGCCGGAAGAAGGAGGAGCCCAGCATCATGAGCCGTCACCGCCGCCAGTAGGTGCAACCCCTGAACCAGTGGAATTCACAACACCACGGACTGCGGATTCGACGCTTGATGCCGATCACGATGCTGATCTGGAGGCTAATTACCAGAGGATGGACGACCTAGTGGGAGGAGGTGAACCGAACACCTTCGGCGAAGAAGAAAGGAACCCATGCTGGCTGAAGGCAATGCAGGAGGAGATGACATCCATCACCGAGAACCAAACGTGGAGTTTGAAGGATATGCCACCAGGACACCGAGCCATAAGGCTTAAATGGGTCTTCAAACTGAAGCGCAACGAAAAAGGAGAAGTTGTGAAGCACAAAGCCCGTCTGGTGGCGAAGGGCTACGTCCAGAAGCAAGGAGTGGACTTCGAAGAGGAATTTGTGCCAGTGGCAAGGTTAGAATTCGTCCGTCTCTTGCTGGAAATTGCGGCCCATTACTCTTGGGAGGTTCACCATATGGACGTGAAGTCTACTTTTCTTAACGGAGAGCTGAAGGAGACCGCTACGTCTGACAACCACTTGGCTTCCTGGACAACGACAACCCCAATAAGGTACTGCTTCTGCACAAAGCACTCTACGGGCTTCGACAAGCCCCACGAGCCTGGAACGCGAAGCTTGACAGTACCATACTGTCACTGAAATTCAAGCGTTGTGCCTCTGAGTATGGCATGTACACGCACGACCATGGCAAGCAGACTCTGATCGTGGGAGTGTATGTCAACGACCTCATAATCACTAGAGACGACGTGGAATTCCTCGGAAGGTTCAAGAAGGAGATGTCAAAGAACTTCGAGATGAGCGATCTTGGCGTGCTCAGCTACTACCTCGGCATCGAAGTGCTACAGAACTCTATCGGCATCTCCATCTGCCAAAGTGCATACGCAAAGAAGCTGCTGGACACAACTGGGCTTGTGGACAGTAATCCTACAAGGATGCCAATGGAGGCCCGGCTCCAACTAAGGAAGGCCGGTATTACGACGACAGTCGACTCCACCAATTACCGCAGCATTGTTGGGTGTCTGCGCTATCTGGTAAACTCTCGTTCTGGTCTTGCTTATTATGTTGGATATGTGAGCAGGTTTATAGAAGCACCTAGGGAGGAGCATCTAATTGCTGTCAAGCGCATCCTGCGCTATGTAGCCGAAACCAGAGGCTGGGGTGTAAGATATTGCGCAAGGAGAGGAAAAGAGAAACTCAAGCTGGTCAGCTACAGTGATAGTGACATGGCCGGTGACGTTGATGATCATAAGAGCACCAGTGGAATGATCTACTTCCTCTCAGACGGGGCGATCTGCTGGCAATCAATAAAACAGAAGGTAGTTGTTTTGTCTTTCTTCGAAGCAGAATACATCGCCGATTCGATGATAGCAACACAAGGGGTCTGGCTTGTGCGACTAATGGAAGAATTCATCGGGAGAGAAAGCGGTCCACTAATGCTATACGTAGACAACAAAGCTACGATCTCCCTGATCAAAAATCAAATTTTGCACTACCGGAGTAAGCACGTAGAAATCAGATTCCACAACATTCGAGAATGTGCAGATCGAGGGCTCATCAAGATTGATTTAATACGAACAGAGGAACAACTTGGAGACATTTTCACAAAGTCCCTAGCGCTGGTAAAATTTGAAGAACTACATTCAAAGATCGGAGTTCAAATAATAAGGTAGATATAGCACAGTTTTAGGAGGAGATTGTTAAATAAAAGCTATGTTCCTTATTCAGTTAGGTTGTTTTGACGTCTCAAAACTTCTGAATTCACGCCAATGGAATAGCGTAATTCTTGCTGCAATTTTTGGCCAACTTGGGCGAAGTCTTCCCCCACTTTTCTATTTTTTGTAATTAGTTTTTCTATTTTTGTAATTAGATTTGATATTTAAAGAATTCAACTGAAGAGAAATAAAACATCGAGTTTTGATCAAATCTCTCTCCCTCTCTCCTTTTACTTATGCTATTTTTTCTTTCGAAGAAACCTTCGACCAGTTTTTTCATCGACATTTTCCTCCGAATTGCCAGAGTCAACAAAGGTATGGTTTTCGGATTACCAAGAATTGACTCAAGGTTTTCGGATTACCAAGAATTGACTCAACTAATTTATGTGAAGGATGCATTTATCGCAAGCAGACTACGAAGTCCTTTCCTGTTGGAAAAACGAAAAGAGCTTCATATTGTTTAGAACTAAGTCACGTTGATTTATGTGGGCCAATGCAAACGAAGTTCTTAGGTGGGAGTATATACTTTTGACTATTCATTGATGATTATAGTAGCATGAGTTAGGTTTACTTTCTACAACATAAGTTAGAAAATTTTCAGAAGTTCCAGATATTTAAAGCTATGGTGGAGAACCAAAGTGGCTGTTACATTAAAGTTCTTCGCACAGATAGAGGTGGCGAGTTCATATCTGAAGAGTTCGATTTGTTTTGTGAAGAAGAGGGCATCCAAAGGGAGTTAATAGCTCCCTACACTCCATAACAAAATGAAATCGCTGAACGAAAAAATTGAACTATTGTGGAGATGGCAAGAAGTATGTTACAAACAAGGAGACTTCCAAACCAAATTTGGGCAGAAGCTGTAGCAACATCTGTTTATCTATTAAACCTCTCACCAATAAAGGCAGTTATGAATCGAACTCCTTATGAAGCATGGCATGGAAGGAAACCATCTGTAAGTCATTTACGAATGTTTGGTTGTGTTGCTTATGCTTTGAAACATTCTCAAACTCGTCAAAAGCTTGATGAAAAATTTGAAAAATACATTTTTATTGGCTATTGTACTCAATCGAAGGCATATAAATTATACAACCCTTTAGTGAAAAGATTTTAGTTAGGAGGGATGTAATATTTAATGAAAACGTGAGTTGGGATTAGAGTAAAAAACAGGAGCAGCAGAAGATTACAGTTGAAGTTTTTTCAAATGAAGAGACAAGTGTCAACTCCAGTGCATCTCCTAGTGCTTTCACTGCAACACAAAATGTGTCAAATTCATCATTTTCAGCATGACTAAACAGCAATTCTTCTCTTGAAGAACTCTTGGATGAGACACCTCCAAGGAAGTATAAATCTTTAGCTGACATATATGCATCATGTCAATTTTCTCTTGCTGTTTCAGACTCTATGAATTATGAAGAAGCAACTGAAAAAGAAAAACTGAAGAAATCCATGGCAGTAGAGATGCAGTTCGTTAAGAAAAATGGAACATGAGATACAGTTGACTTGCTAAATGAAAAGTTCTATGGAGATTTACATGGGACATGCAGCCCATTGCGGTGGCATGTTTATCAATTTGATGGAGATTTACAAAGGGATTCATAGAGGAAGACAAAGAAACGAAGGTATACAAGTTTAGATAGACATTGTACGGGTTAAAGCAGACATACTTACGAAGGCCTTGTCAAAAGAAAAGCTTGTACTTGACTTGTGCAACTTTGAATCAAAGAGGAGTGTTGAGATATGATTCAAAGTATTCAAAATGAAGATATGACTTAAAGTAGTTGAGATATGATTCAAATATTCAAAGTACCAAGATTTTAGATTTTAGGAGATTGATAGTAGATTTGAATTGTGTAACCCTTTAAGCATGGAGTTAGAAAACGATAATAAAGCATTGCAACTTTGATCCATTTTATCTGTGAAGGTCATGGAATTGAAGCAAGGGTAATTGTATTCTTCTTTAAATTGTAGCACTTAGGTTAGATATTATTTTGTTGGTTTAAAGTTGATATTATTTTGTTTCTGTTATTTAAATTTTGAGCTCTTGTTGGGTTATGGGAGACTCAGAAGTACGAATGAACGTATAAAGTTTTAATTTTTTAAAATAGAAAACATGAAAAAATCAAGTGAAATAAAAAGTGTTAAAAGTGCAAATCATGTGTGGAGAGCTAAAGGCAGAACAATTTACAAAATAACACCAGTTTCGAGTGAGTGACATTAAAGTATTATTAAAAATGACTTAAAAATTGAATGACTCAGACTAAAAAGTTCCCTACAGTTGCATGGCTCCACACACTCTCATCGTCAAGTGGCGATATACGGTTCATCTGTAAACAAACAATAGCAAGAATAAGTATAAAATTACTAAGTAAGCACCTACTTGTAGGCTCTTATCAAAATTATGTTTCTTTACTTATGTATAAGTAAGCACCCTAGAGTTGGCAAAATCCATGACTTTGGTTCATTTCTAGCCCTTTTAGATGCTTAAGGTCCATATACCCTACATATTCCTATTCCAATGGTGTAAGTCACCCTTCGAAGTGCATGTGGATTTCAGGGTGTACTTAGGATCTCATTTCCTAGTCTCCAAGGTCCAACTCGTCAATTCTCCTTCTGCACATAAATCCGAGTGTCCGCGTATGTCACAAATTCTAGGGAAGTCTAATAGTTTTGGAGGAGTCGTTACTCACTATAAGTGTCCTTAAAATCTTTCTATATCTTCATATGTGTCTACTATTGAGCGCTAGCTTGAAATTGAAAGAATTAGGAAAAAGCCATAAAATGACTAAACTATTCAAAAACTATTAATAAAATGTTCGAAAAATTGCAACTAACTAAACTACCCCTGAAGATTAAAAGAATTAAGGAAAAGGCCATGAAAATTAGATAATCTGATATGCTACAATAGTTGTGGGCAGAAAATCAAATCAAAGCAAAATCAAATCTGATATGCTACAATAGCTATCAATCATGAAATATCAGAGTTTAGTTTTTGGGTTTTCCTTTCTCAAATTTCTTCTAAATGTGAGATCCTCCTACCATTTCCCTTCGAACTTTTCTCTACACCTTCCAAATAATATTACTCACCAGTTTGGTGAAGTAACCAAACACTAAAAATGCAGCTAACTTGTAAGCTAATTTGATTTGCCGTTGAGGGAGCTCGAGAAAAACTTAGAAATTCAATTCAAGGCTCCAAGTAAATTAATCGTGGAAGATATATTTCAAGCAATTTTTGGACGGAAGGAAGAAGTTTCAAGAAGACACAAGGAGTGGAGATCAGGACAAGTTTTAGACTACGTTGCTTAGAGCATATGAAGCCTTGAGCATAGGTATTCAAACTATGTTGCTTGTAACGTATGAAACCTTGAATATAGGTTATCAGACTGCATCGCTTTGAACATGAGAAGTCTTGGATAGATTTCAGACTATATCACTTGGAATGTGTGAAGCCTTGAGCATAGGTTTTCAAACTATGCTGCTAAGAACATTTGAAACCATAGATGCAGTTTTTACACTACACTGCTTGAAATGTCAGAAGCCTTGGATATTGGTTTCAGACTGTATCACAAGGAATGCATGAAACCCTGGATGCAAGTTCAAACTCCATCACTTGAAATGTAGGAAACCTTGTACATAGGTTACGACTGTCTCACTTTGCACACATGAAGTCTTAGATACATGTTCTCAAGTTTAAGTCTACTACCATAAATCCTGAAGGGAAGGTTGTATTGAATAGAACGAGAAGCAAGAGCAAGAACAAGAACTAAGAACAAAGAACAATAACCATGAACAAAACTAATGATAAGGACAAGGACAAGAACTATACATCATATATTTAATATTTCATATATCAAATTAAATAAATATAATTTTTCTCATCTATCTTTAATATATATAATATATTAAATTTCAATTTGAACCCTTAGAATATACTTTTCATTTAAAATATCTAAAAATATTATATTAATTTGTACCCTTCAAATTATAATATATTTTCTCCACAAATATTTAATTTGTTGGATATATTAAATATTTATGGGAACACTTCTCATTTTTGTTTCAACTAAATTGAACTTTTTAGTTTTAGTATGGGGATCTTATGGACCAATAGATTATAAGATTTAATAGTTAAGTAATTAAACACTTTTCAATTTTCATTCAATAACGGTAGGTCACTCCACCATAAACTTAAAGCTGCATATGCACTATAGGATAACTTATATCCATTGATATAATCATTACAAGCAAGTTTTTCGGTCACGAGTTGTTTGTAATTATAGCTATGTCAAAACCCAATTTTACTCCTATGATTATATCTCTAATGAACAATTTTTTTATGATCTAATAATAAACAAAGTTCGTCTCGGTCAAGTGAGAGTATATGTCCCCATTGTTTGTGTCTCGAAATTAGAACTTAAAGAAACTACTCAGCTATGTACCCTATATAGGAAGAAGGAAATTTTCTCTTTGAAATTATATTCCAAGCTCTTTATTTGGTCAAGTTCCTAAAATTGCAGGCATATTGATTCAACTACAAAAGTCATTCTGTCCTATGCACATCAAAGGACAAACCCTAGCAGATAGGAGTTCATAACTCACTCAGAGTTAATATTGAGTCACATATGGTCATGTTGTGAAATATTAATCTTCTTCATTAATGAACTATTAAAAGATATTAAATATTTCATGATCAATTCTTATAGTCACAAATGTTATCTTGACCATAATATTTGGATTTTGGAGGAATGATCGTTCTACGGTAGTGAATTGGTTAGCAAAGAACAATGAAATTAAGAGAGAAAGTGCAAGCGTTGAAAATAAACTCATATGGTTGAAATGGGAGAGGAAAAGAGATGTGTATGAACACATTTGTGCTTCGTTTGTTTCACTTTTTATAGTTGAAAAAGAGTGTAATGGAAGATAACAGTTGATCCGTAATAACCAAAAAATAAATAAATAAATAAACCAACCCATTTGTTTGTATTTCTAATTCTTTCTTTCTTTATTCCTTTTTTGTAACATATGATTTTGGGAGAAGAGTTTGTTGAGTATTTTAGGGCAGTAGTTGTGTGAGGGTTTGGGGAGGGAACGGATTAGTTATTATTAATTAATTCTTTTTTACTGTGGTTAAATTGATTCTAATAAAAATAGAATCATGATTCATAACCGTGTTAGTTTTTAAATTGAAAAATATATGCTTGAAACCTAGTCTCCGTTATTGCTCTCTAAAATTTTGAATTAAAAAAAGTAAAAGTATAATATGGAAATTAATTTTCTATTATGGTCGTTCGGGTCCTTCACCTAGTCTAATTTTCATAATATCTCATGACCTAGCTCAACGGTAGTAGTTGGGGTTCGGTTCAACGCTTTTAAGGGTTGGTTCGGCCTGTTCGTGATCCTCGGGAACGGTTCAAGTTATTTTTAATTATTAATGTACTAATTTAGTTAATTGCTTGCTTTAAAATGCCAAGACCAATCCCCTTTAGTGTGTTTAATTAATTATGTATTGTGCGTGTATGTTTTAACTAAATAGAAAATGTATATGCATAAAGTATGCCATATAGATTTAAAATCCCACCCTAGGCTAAGCATGTTTCATGCATTACAAGTATGTTATAAGTGTTACAATGTGTAGTATGCATGTTTAGGGTTCCACGAGGGACAGATATAAATTGTTATATTATTGCATGGAATGGATGATTATATAATTGTTATATAAAGCATGTTAGATGCATGCTATAGGTTATTTTCAACGTCATAAAACGAGATAGACGTTAAAATATATAACAAAGATAAATGCATGCTCACTTAAGCTTAACAACCAAGCACGATCGATTTTAATAGTTAAAATAGGTCGATATCTTGTAAAACTGCGGTTACAAGATGGCTCACCTGGCACGATCTTGTCTAAGGCTGGAGGTACTTAAGTTGACGGTTTATGGAACACCTGCTACCTGGAGATCGAGCAAGTACTTGAGCTTAGTTAGCCCAGTTTTATGAGCATGCGTGAGTGATGTAAGGATTTTTTTTGTTTAAAATGAAAAGCCACCTAGACATCAAAGTTAAAAATCTAGTATAAATGTTATACTTGAAAAAATCACTTAGACTTAGGTTATATTTAATATGCTGGAATATACCTAAGTAATAAGTATACCCAACCGTCTAAAATACCTAGTGGGAGGAAAAATGTATATGAGATACATCGTTTTCTTTTTACGCTCTCTAAAAAATTCACACCGTGAGGTTCATGCTCGGCCTCGTGTCGCCCTGAGAGCGGCCTCCATTCGGAAAGTATTTGCATGAGTCAATAACAAGGTGAATAGAGAAAGTATTTATAGTAAGTGGAAGAAGGAAGTATATCAACACATCCTATGGTCTCCACCACTATGTTGCACCGTGAGAGTCCCATGTTCTGCCTGCATGTTGCCCCAGAGAAGCTACCCATTCGGAGGGTCGCAACATGGGAGTCGGAAGTAACGCAAACTCCAGAAACCTACAGTAATGCGAACTGCTGCCCATGTGATCAACAAGTTTCCCCAACCAAAGCTCGGATTCATCTTACCATTTGAGATACTAAGGGACATGAAACCTACAGTTAGTTACTTCGGATTATTTGCTATGTATTTTTTCCTGACCATCTAGGTAGCAAGTTTGACAAGAAAACAGTCAAGTGTATATTTGTTGGATACGAAAATCAAAGGAAAGGATGGAAGTGCTGTGATATAACACGTGGAAAATACGATACATCAAGAGATGTAGTTTTCGATGAAGCATCTTCATGGTGGTCCTCGGATTAGAAAGTCTTACCATATTCAAAGATCGAAGAAATTCTACAACAGATGATGGGGGAGCAAACTACGCAAATTCAATCAAATGTTGATGCGCCTGAAGATCCAAGTGACATTGATATTGACAAGCAAGAGCTGACTCAATCAAGCGTATATGATAAAAATGAAACGACACATCAACAAGTTAGGCGATCAAATGGAATCCGAAGGCCAAATCATAAGTATGCAAATGCAGATATGGTAGAAGATAGAGCTTGCGAACCAGAGACATATGAAGAGGCATCATAAAACTCAGTTTGGCAGAAGCAATGAAAGAAGGAACTATAGCCCTGGAGCAGAATCAAACTTGGAAACTAGTGCCAAGACTAGGAGATGTCAAACCCATCTCTTGCAAGTGGGTCTACAAAATAAAGCATCGACTGGATGGATCAATCGAGAGATACAAGGCTCGACTCGTAGCTCGAGGATTTTCTCAACAATATGGACTAGACTATGATGAAACATTAAGTCCAGTGGCAAAGATTACTAGCGTACGAGTCCTGCTAGCACTCGCAGCAAGTAAAGATTAGAAACGGTAGCAAATAAAGGCAAAGAGTTGAACGATGAAACGACATAGCGATGAAGGTGCTACCGACATTGGTTTTCAACTTTAACCGTTGGATCTACGGACCCTTGAGTCTTGTTAAACATATCCAAATAGCAGCTCAATCCAACGATTGGATGTGAATATACGATTGATTTTCTTCTGCGGGATGGTTCTGCAACCAAATCTGGTTGCAGATTTTCTTTAATTACAATTTTGTAATTAAGTGAAACTTCAGAGGTATTTTGGTAATTTTCCACATTTTGAATAAATTATTATTATTTTTCTAAAAAAAAAAAAATCCATAATTTTTCTTAAAATCCTTCATCCCTTAGATGTGGCTAGTAATTTTTCAGACCCTCTTGAAATTCCTTCTAGATAAGGAATTAAAAATCAAGAAAGATCTTCGGTCATTGAAAAATGACCTTTTTGCCCTTTTCACCTACTTTTTCCTTTCCAATCTTTGTCGAAGGGCCATAAATTCTTAAAATTACTTCTAACCCTATAGAAATGACTTGATTGAGACTCTTGTCCTTGCTTAATCCTCTTCATTTCTTTCCTTGAATCATTTGGATCTTACATGGCCGCTTGTTCTTATTGGAGCTAATTTCCTTTATTTTTTGGGGTGTTACATCATTCCTCATCACTTTGCTCCTCAAATCGTATTCATCAATCATAATTTTATACATGATCGTAAGATGAATTGGTCAACTCCTTACTGGTCTCTATGTGCGTACATCATCATGAATATGTGAGGTCCATTCTTTCTTGTAACATTTTTCATACTACACCAAACATAATTATTTGATTCATAAGCATCATAAACAAAACCTTAAACCAAACCACCACCAAGAGATCTAGATCAGCTAAATAAGGTTCATTTAAAACAGCTCTTGTTTTTTTTTTTATTACATGACGGAACAATTTGATAACTATTTGAAAACCTCGTTTATTGTTGTTTCTAATCCAAAATGAATTAGAAATTTTGGAAACTCTTGGGTTTCAATTTGTTTTAAAACATAACGAACCTTTAAATTGTTATTTTACCATCTATGATCGAGTTGCGAAATGTCTTATTATGGTAAGTCTGTATTTCCCACCTCTAATATGTCATTTCTCAATGAAAATGTTTATATTATTACCTTATCATTTATGACAGAATGTAAGGTGTCTTTTATATCATATATTTGTGTTATTATTTCCTTATAGAAACCCAACATTTTCCATCAATTTCTCTCAAAGTTGGAACTTCAATAAATGGGACTACTACACGGTGACTTGTCTTCTAATAACAATTGGTTGTGAACTTGGTTCGATGGACCTCCCCGTACATTGTGTTAGCATTTTCGAATACTATCACAGTCGTACGTTTTCAACCATACAACGTCATGATTTTGACACGATCATGAAAAACCTTTTTTTACCTGACTTTATGGCTTCATTAGACTTTAGACAAGGTTTGCCACCAACCGAACATGACTTGTATAAAAACTAAACTTTGTTCAATCATACATGTAACAACTCTATCCGACTTGCCTCTACTCTAGGCCAAGCCTAAGGCTCTACCTTACATTTACCCTACGTCAAAATTCTTCTAATGCAATGTCGCATCTCATATAGTTGTTTTGATCATCAATCATGAGCAAAATAAGTTAACAAAATTTCATATTATAATCTATGTCCATAGGCAATTAACATGGTTTATATATCACTCGTACTAATCATATCAAGCTTTAAAACAAAGCAAAAAAAAAAAAAAAAAAAAAAAGGAAAAAGAAAAAGAAATCCCACATGAACAACATATCAAAAACATTTATTTATTTCAATATTAAAATCAATCTTTCAAATTTATGGATAGATGGATTTTTTACCTGACCAGTTGTAGCAAATATCATAATTATCGGTTTTATAGTTGAACATACAGACATTTTCCTCACTCATATGCCACGAACATAGACTACTTTCACAATTATCTCTATCTCTCTTATCTATGTAGACATTGAAGTAATGAAACGAGCCATGCCATTGGAAGGAACAGTAAAACAATGTCGTGCCCCATAAGTTTGGACGAAAACTGAAGTCGTAGCTGGCCCAGGGTGTCAGCTTGTGGACTCCCAAGTCATCATCGCTAGATTTGCAGTGAATAGTGAGCTGATTTTTAGATTTTAGAGCATTTGTTATCTTGACCATAATATTTGGATTTTGGAGAAATGATCCTTCTACGGTAGTGAATTGGTTAGCAAAGAACAATGAAATTAAGAGAGAAAGTGCAAGCGTTGAAAATAAACTCATATGGTTGAAATGGGAGAGGAAAAGAGATGTGTATGAACACATTTGTGCTTCATTTGTTTCACTTTTTATAGTTGAAAAAGAGTGTAATGGAAGATAACAGTTGATGATAATAACCAAAAAATAAATAAATAAATAAACCAACCCATTTGTTTGTATTTCTAATTCTTTCTTTCTTTATTCCTTTTTTTGTAACATATGATTTTGGGAGAAGAGTTTGTTGAGTATTTGAGGGCAGTAGTTGTGTGAGGGTTTGGGGAGGGAACCGATTAGTTATTATTAATTAATTCTTTTTTACTGTGGTTAAATTGTTTCTAATAAAAATAGAATCATGATTCATAACCGCGTTAGTTTTTAAATTGAAAAATATATGCTTGAAACCTAGTCTCCGTTATTGCTCTCTAAAATTTTGAATTAAAAAAAGTAAAAGTATAATATGGAAATTAATTTTCTATTATGGTCGTTCGGGTCCTTCACCTAGTCTAATTTTCATAATATCTCATGACCTAGCTCAACGGTAGTAGTTGGGGTCCGGTTCAACGCTTTTAAGGGTTGGTTCGGCCTGTTCGTGATCCTCGGGAACGGTTCAAGTTATTTTTAATTATTAATGTACTAATTTAGTTAATTGCTTGCTTTAAAATGCCAAGACCAATCCCCTTTAGTGTGTTTAATTAATTATGTATTGTGCATGTATGTTTTAACTAAATAGAAAATGTATATGCATAAAGTATGCCATATAGATTTAAAATCCCACCCTAGGCTAAGCATGTTTCATGCATTACAAGTATGTTATAAGTGTTACAATGTGTAGTATGCATGTTTAGGGTTCCACGAGGGACAGATATAAATTGTTATATTATTGCATGGAATGGATGATTATATAATTGTTATATAAAGCATGTTAGATGCATGCTATAGGTTATTTTCAACGTCATAAAACGAGATAGACGTTAAAATATATAACAAAGATAAATGCATGCTCACTTAAGGTTAACAACCAAGCACGATCGATTTTAATAGTTAAAATAGGTCGATATCTTGTAAAACTGCGGTTACAAGAAGGCTCACCTGGCACGATCTTGTCTAAGGCTGGAGGTACTTAAGTTGACGGTTTATGGAACACCTGCTACCTGGAGATCGAGCCAGTACTTGAGCTTAGTTAGCCCAGTTTTATGAGCATGCGTGAGTGATGTAAGGATTTTTTTTGTTTAAAATGAAAAGCCACCTAGACATCAAAGTTAAAAATCTAGTATAAATGTTATACTTGAAAAAATCACTTAGACTTAGGTTATATTTAATATGCTGGAATATACCTAAGTAATAAGTATACCCAACCGTCTAAAATACCTAGTGGGAGGAAAAATGTATATGAGATACATCGTTTTCTTTTTACGCTCTCTAAAAAATTCACACCGTGAGGTTCATGCTCGGCCTCGTGTCGCCCTGAGAGCGGCCTCCATTCGGAAGGTATTTGCATGAGTCAATAACAAGGTGAATAGAGAAAGTATTTATAGTAAGTGGAAGAAGGAAGTATATCAACACATCCTATGGTCTCCACCACTATGTTGCACCGTGAGAGTCCCATGTTCTGCCTGCATGTTGCCCCAGAGAAGCTACCCATTCGGAGGGTCGTAACATGGGAGTCGGAAGTAACGCAAACTCCAGAAACCTACAGTAATGCGAACTGCTGCCCATGTGATCAACAAGTTTCCCCAACCAAAGCTCGGATTCATCTTACCATTTGAGATACTAAGGGACATGAAACCTACAGTTAGTTACTTCGGATTATTTGCTATGTATTTTTGCCTGACCATCTAGGTAGCAAGTTTGACAAGAAAACAGTCAAGTGTATATTTGTTGGATACGAAAATCAAAGGAAAGGATGGAAGTGCTGTGATATAACAAGTGGAAAATACGATACATCAAGAGATGTAGTTTTCGATGAAGCATCTTCATGGTGGTCCTCGGATTAGAAAGTCTTACCATATTCAAAGATCGAAGAAATTCTACAACAGATGATGGGGGAGCAAACTACGCAAATTCAATCAAATGTTGATGCGCCTGAAGATCCAAGTGACATTGATATTGACAAGCAAGAGCTGACTCAATCAAGCGTATATGATAAAAATGAAACGACACATCAACAAGTTAGGCGATCAAATGGAATCCGAAGGCCAAATCATAAGTATGCAAATGCAGATATGGTAGAAGATAGAGCTTGCGAACCAGAGACATATGAAGAGGCATCATAAAACTCAGTTTGGCAGAAGCAATGAAAGAAGGAACTATAGCCCTGGAGCAGAATCAAACTTGGAAACTAGTGCCAAGACTAGGAGATGTCAAACCCATCTCTTGCAAGTGGGTCTACAAAATAAAGCATCGACTGGATGGATCAATCGAGAGATACAAGGCTCGACTCGTAGCTCGAGGATTTTCTCAACAATATGGACTAGACTATGATGAAACATTAAGTCCAGTGGCAAAGATTACTAGCGTACGAGTCCTGCTAGCACTCGCAGCAAGTAAAGATTAGAAACGGTAGCAAATAAAGGCAAAGAGTTGAACGATGAAACGACATAGCGATGAAGGTGCTACCGACATTGGTTTTCAACTTTAACCGTTGGATCTACGGACCCTTGAGTCTTGTTAAACATATCCAAATAGCAGCTCAATCCAACGATTGGATGTGAATATACGATTGATTTTCTTCTGCGGGATGGTTCTGCAACCAAATCTGGTTGCAGATTTTCTTTAATTACAATTTTGTAATTAAGTGAAACTTCAGAGGTATTTTGGTAATTTTCCACATTTTGAATAAATTATTATTATTTTTCTAAAAAAAAAAAAATCCATAATTTTTCTTAAAATCCTTCATCCCTTAGATGTGGCTAGTAATTTTTCAGACCCTCTTGAAATTCCTTCTAGATAAGGAATTAAAAATCAAGAAAGATCTTCGGTCATTGAAAAATGACCTTTTTGCCCTTTTCACCTACTTTTTCCTTTCCAATCTTTGTCGAAGGGCCATAAATTCTTAAAATTACTTCTAACCCTATAGAAATGACTTGATTGAGACTCTTGTCCTTGCTTAATCCTCTTCATTTCTTTCCTTGAATCATTTGGATCTTACATGGCCGCTTGTTCTTATTGGAGCTAATTTCCTTTATTTTTTGGGGTGTTACATCATTCCTCATCACTTTGCTCCTCAAATCGTATTCATCAATCATAATTTTATACATGATCGTAAGATGAATTGGTCAACTCCTTACTGGTCTCTATGTGCGTACATCATCATGAATATGTGAGGTCCATTCTTTCTTGTAACATTTTTCATACTACACCAAACATAATTATTTGATTCATAAGCATCATAAACAAAACCTTAAACCAAACCACCACCAAGAGATCTAGATCAGCTAAATAAGGTTCATTTAAAACAGCTCTTGTTTTTTTTTTTATTACATGACGGAACAATTTGATAACTATTTGAAAACCTCGTTTATTGTTGTTTCTAATCCAAAATGAATTAGAAATTTTGGAAACTCTTGGGTTTCAATTTGTTTTAAAACATAACGAACCTTTAAATTGTTATTTTACCATCTATGATCGAGTTGCGAAATGTCTTATTATGGTAAGTCTGTATTTCCCACCTCTAATATGTCATTTCTCAATGAAAATGTTTATATTATTACCTTATCATTTATGACAGAATGTAAGGTGTCTTTTATATCATATATTTGTGTTATTATTTCCTTATAGAAACCCAACATTTTCCATCAATTTCTCTCAAAGTTGGAACTTCAATAAATGGGACTACTACACGGTGACTTGTCTTCTAATAACAATTGGTTGTGAACTTGGTTCGATGGACCTCCCCGTACATTGTGTTAGCATTTTCGAATACTATCACAGTCGTACGTTTTCAACCATACAACGTCATGATTTTGACACGATCATGAAAAACCTTTTTTTACCTGACTTTATGGCTTCATTAGACTTTAGACAAGGTTTGCCACCAACCGAACATGACTTGTATAAAAACTAAACTTTGTTCAATCATACATGTAACAACTCTAACCGACTTGCCTCTACTCTAGGCCAAGCCTAAGGCTCTACCTTACATTTACCCTACGTCAAAATTCTTCTAATGCAATGTCGCATCTCATATAGTTGTTTTGATCATCAATCATGAGCAAAATAAGTTAACAAAATTTCATATTATAATCTATGTCCATAGGCAATTAACATGGTTTATATATCACTCGTACTAATCATATCAAGCTTTAAAACAAAGCAAAAAAAAAAAAAAAAAAAAAAAAAAAAGAAAAAAGAAAAAGAAATCCCACATGAACAACATATCAAAAACATTTATTTATTTCAATATTAAAATCAATCTTTCAAATTTATGGATAGATGGATTTTTTACCTGACCAGTTGTAGAAAATATCATAATTATCGGTTTTTTACCTAAGTAATAAGTATACCCAACCGTCTAAAATACCTAGTGGGAGGAAAAATGTATATGAGATACATCGTTTTCTTTTTACGCTCTCTAAAAAATTCACACCGTGAGGTTCATGCTCGGCCTCGTGTCGCCCTGAGAGCGGCCTCCATTCGGAAGGTATTTGCATGAGTCAATAACAAGGTGAATAGAGAAAGTATTTATAGTAAGTGGAAGAAGGAAGTATATCAACACATCCTATGGTCTCCACCACTATGTTGCACCGTGAGAGTCCCATGTTCTGCCTGCATGTTGCCCCAGAGAAGCTACCCATTCGGAGGGTCGTAACATGGGAGTCGGAAGTAACGCAAACTCCAGAAACCTACAGTAATGCGAACTGCTGCCCATGTGATCAACAAGTTTCCCCAACCAAAGCTCGGATTCATCTTACCATTTTAGATTTTAGAGCATTATTTTTTTTAATGTAAAAACGCTGTCGTCTTTTTATACTATCGAGTCAACTCAAGTGGCAATCTATGCGTCGTTCTAGCTCAAAAATGAAGTCATGAAAGTAATGGTACTAGAACCAAAGGTTTCTCTATGATCCATCTCCAGGGACGCCTTATCGAGAGCAAGTAAGACTTAGGTCAAGTATTCCCAAGGTTTTAAGTTATTGGGTGCATGATTGTAGGGTTACTATTTATGATAAGATTTCTCATAACCTTAAGACCGTGGCGATAAGTAAGTTGGGAATAAAAAAGGTAGAAAACTCCTTACCATATTTGGAATATTTTATTTTTATTTTTCTTAAAAAACTCCATAATTTTTAAAAATTTATTCATACTTTTAGTCCTTTTTTCCTTTTTGAGCCTTTTGAAATTCACTCTGGGCCAGGAATTATTTTTTTATAAATCGCAATAGAAGTTGAATATAGACAATGACTTTTTTTTTCCATGGTATATTATATTTTCAGTGGTTGAACTTTTTCTTTTTAAAAAACTATCAATTATGTAAATTTAGAGATATATATAAACGTACACACACACACATATATATATATAAAAAGACTCTGCCGTTGAAAATTTGA
>NW_019272291.1:0-57829 GCF_002738345.1 Cucurbita maxima | reverse complement strand
AACTCTTTTACTGTTTTATGCACTCTGTTTCTTAGAAATAATATTCTACATCATCAAGCCATATCATTCCTCACAAAACTTTTGTCAAACCTCGACCGTGACTCGGTTTTTTTAGGACGTACTACAATTTTCCTTGTTTGGATTTTCGAAGAAGGGTTCGATTTGAAGAACTCTTTTACTCTTTTATGCACTCCGTTTCTTAGAAATAAGATTATAAATCATCAAGCCTTATCGTTCCTCACTAAACTTTCGAAAAAAGTAGATCGTGACTCGATTTTTTTATGATGTACTAAAAACTTCCTGTTTGGGTTTCCGAAGAAGGGTTCGATTTGAAGAACTCTTTTACTCTTTTATGCACTCCGTTTCTTAGAAATAATATTCTACATCATCAAGCCATATCATTCCTCACAAAACTTTTGTCAAACCTCGACCGTGACTCGGTTTTTTTAGCACGTACTAAAAAGTTCCCTGTTTGGGTTTCCGAAGAAGGGTTCCATTTGAAGAACTTTTTTACTGTTTTATGCACTCCGTTTCATGAAAATAATATTCTACATCATCAAGCCATATCATTCCTCACAAAACTTTTGACAAACGTCAACCGTGACTCGGTTTTTTTAGCACGTACTAAAAACTTCCCTGTTTGGGTTTCCGAAGAAGGGTTCGATTTGAAGAACTCTTTTACTCTTTTATGCACTCCGTTTCTTAGAAATAATATTTTAAATCAACAAGCCTTATCATTCCTCACAAAACTTTCGAAAAACGTCGATCGTGACTCGGTTTTTTTAGCACGTACTACAAACTTCCCTGTTTGGGTTTCCGAAGAAGGGTTCGATTTGAAGAACTCTTTTACTCTTTTATGCACTCCGTTTCTTAGAAATAATATTCTACATCATCAAGCCATATCATTCCTCAGAAAACTTTTGACAAACGTCGACCGTGACTCGGTTTTTTTAGCACGTACTAAAAACTTCCTTGTTTGGGTTTCCGAAGAAGGGTTTCATTTGAAGAACTCTTTTACTGTTTTATGCACTTCGTTTCTTAGAAATAATATTCTACATCATCAAGCCATATCATTCCTCACAAAACACTTGTAAAACGACGACCGTGACTCGGTTTTTTTAGCACGTACTAAAAACTTCCCTGTTTGGATTTCCGAAGAAGGGTTCGATTTGAAGAACTCTTTTACTCTTTTATGCACTCCGTTTCTTAGAAATAAGATTATAAATCATCAAGCCTTATCATTCCTCACAAAACTTTCGAAAAAAGTAGATCGTGACTCGGTTTGTTTATCCCGTACTAAAAAGTTCCCTGTTTGGGTTTCCGAAGAAGGGTTCGATTTGAAGAACTCTTTTACTGTTTTATGCACTCTGTTTCTTAAAAATAATATTCTACATCATCAAGCCATATCATTCCTCACAAAACTTTTGTCAAATCTCGACCGTGACTCGGTTTTTTTAGGACGTACTACAAACTTCCTTGTTTGGATTTTCGAAGAAGGGTTCGATTTGAAGAACTCTTTTACTGTTTTATGCACTCCGTTTCTTAGAAATAATATTCTAAATCATCAAGCCTTATCATTCCTCACAAAACTTTTGAAAAACGTCGACCGTGACTCGGTTTTTTTAGCACGTACTAAAAACTTCCCTGTTTGGGTTTCCGAAGAAGGGTTCGATTTGAAGAACTCTTTTACTGTTTTATGCACTCCGTTTCTTAGAAATAATATTCTACATCATCAAGCCATATCATTCCTCAAAAAACTTTTGTCAAACCTCGACCGTGACTCGGTTTTTTTAGCACGTACTAAAAAGTTCCATGTTTGGGTTTCCGAAGAAGGGTTCCATTTGAAGAACTTTTTTACTGTTTTATGCACTCCGTTTCATGGAAATAATATTCTACATCATCAAGCCATATCATTCCTCACAAAACACTAGTCAAACGACGACCGTGACTCGGTTTTTTTAGCACGTAATACAAACTTCCCTGTTTGGGTTTCCGAAGAAGAGTTCGATTTGAAGAACTCTTTTACTGTTTTATGAACTCCGTTTCTTAGAAATAATATTCTATATCATCAAGCCATATCATTCATCACAAAACTATTGACAAACGTCGACCGTGACTCNATAAGATTATAAATCATGACGCCTTAACATTCCTCACAAAACTTTCGAAAAAAGTAGATCATGACTCGGTTTTTTTATCACGTACTAAAAACTTCCCTGTTTGGGTTTCCGAAGAAGGGTTCGATTTTAAGAACTCTTTTACTCTTTTATGCACTCCGTTTCTTAGAAATAATATTTTAAATCAACAAGCCTTATCATTCCTCACAAAACTTTCGAAAAAAGTAGATCGTGACTCGATTTTTTTATGATGTACTAAAAACTTCCCTGTTTGGGTTTCCGAAGAAGGGTTCGATTTGAAGAACTCTTTTACTCTTTTATGCACTCCGTTTCTTAGAAATAATATTCTACATCATCAAGCCATATCATTCCTCACAAAACACTTGTCAAACGACGACCGTGACTCGGTTTTTTTAGCACGTACTAAAAACTTCCCTGTTTGGATTTCCGAAGAAGGGTTCGATTTGAAGAACTCTTTTACTCTTTTATGCACTCCGTTTCTTAGAAATAAAATTATAAATCATCAAGCCTTATCATTCCTCACAAAACTATCGAAAAAAGTAGATCGTGACTCGGTTTTTTTATCACGTAATAAAAACTTCCCTGTTTGGGTTTTCGAAGAAGGGTTCGATTTGAAGAACTCTTTTACTCTTTTATGCACTCCGTTTCTTAGAAATAATATTTTAAATCATCAAGCCTTATCATTACTCACAAAATTTTCGAAAAAAGTAGATCGTGACTCGGTTTTTTTATCACGTACTAAAAACTTCTCTGTTTGGGTTTCCGAAAAAGGGTTTGATTTGAAGAACTCTTTTACTGTTTTATGCACTCCGTTTCTTAGAAATAATATTCTACATCATCAAGCCATATCATTCCTCACAAAACACTTGTCAAACGACGACCGTGACTCGGTTTTNAAACTTCCCTGTTTGGGTTTCCGAAGAAGAGTTCGATTTGAAGAACTCTTTTACTGTTTTATGCACTCCGTTTCTTAGAAATAATATTCTATATCATCAAGCCATATCATTCATCACAAAACTTTTGACAAACGTCGACCGTGACTCGGATTTTTTAGCACGTACTAAAAAGTTTATTGTTTGGGTTTCCGAAGAAGGGTTTGATTTGAAGAAATCTTTTACTGTTTTATGCACTCCGTTTCTTAGAAATAATATTCTAAATCATCAAGCCTTATCATTCCTCACAAAACTTTTGACAAACGTCGACCGTGACTCGGATTTTTTAGCACGTACTAATAACTTTCAAAATTTGGGTTTCCGAAGAAGGGTTCCATTTGAAGAACTTTTTTACTGTTTTATGCACTTCGTTTCTTAGAAATAATATTCTAAATCATCTAGCCTTATCATTCCTCACAAAACTTTTGACAAACGTCGACCGTGACTCGGATTTTTTAGCACGTACTAATAACTTTCAAAATTTGGGTTTCCGAAGAAGGGTTCCATTTGAAGAACTTTTTTACTGTTTTATGCACTTCGTTTCTTAGAAATAATATTCTAAATCATCTAGCCTTATCATTCCTCACAAAACTTTTGACAAACGTCGACCGTGACTCGGATTTTTTAGCACGTACTAATAACTTTCAAAATTTGGGTTTCCGAAGAAGGGTTCCATTTGAAGAACTTTTTTACTGTTTTATGCACTTCGTTTCTTAGAAATAATATTCTAAATCATCTAGCCTTATCATTCCTCACAAAACTTTTGACAAACGTCGACCGTGACTCGGATTTTTTAGCACGTACTAATAACTTTCAAAATTTGGGTTTCCGAAGAAGGGTTCCATTTGAAGAACTTTTTTACTGTTTTATGCACTTCGTTTCTTAGAAATAATATTCTAAATCATCTAGCCTTATCATTCCTCACAAAACTTTTGACAAACGTCGACCGTGACTCGGATTTTTTAGCACGTACTAATAACTTTCAAAATTTGGGTTTCCGAAGAAGGGTTCCATTTGAAGAACTTTTTTACTGTTTTATGCACTTCGTTTCTTAGAAATAATATTCTAAATCATCTAGCCTTATCATTCCTCACAAAACTTTTGACAAACGTCGACCGTGACTCGGATTTTTTAGCACGTACTAATAACTTTCAAAATTTGGGTTTCCGAAGAAGGGTTCCATTTGAAGAACTTTTTTACTGTTTTATGCACTTCGTTTCTTAGAAATAATATTCTAAATCATCTAGCCTTATCATTCCTCACAAAACTTTTGACAAACGTCGACCGTGACTCGGATTTTTTAGCACGTACTAATAACTTTCAAAATTTGGGTTTCCGAAGAAGGGTTCCATTTGAAGAACTTTTTTACTGTTTTATGCACTTCGTTTCTTAGAAATAATATTCTAAATCATCTAGCCTTATCATTCCTCACAAAACTTTTGACAAACGTCGACCGTGACTCGGATTTTTTAGCACGTACTAATAACTTTCAAAATTTGGGTTTCCGAAGAAGGGTTCCATTTGAAGAACTCTTTTACTGTTTTATGCACTTCGTTTCTTAGAAATAATATTCTACATCATCAAGCCATATCATTCCTCACAAAACTTTTGACAAACGTCGACCGTGACTCGGTTTTTTTAGCACGTACTAAAAACTTCCCTGTTTGGGTTTCCGAAGAAGGGTTCCATTTGAAGAACTCTTTTACTTTTTTATGCACTTCGTTTCTTAGAAATAATATTCTAAATCATCACGCCTTATCATTCCTCACAAAATTTTCGAAAAAAGTAGATCGTGACTCGGTTTTTTTATCACGTACTAAAAAGTTCCCTGTTTGGGTTTCCGAAGAAGGGTTCCATTTGAAGAACTTTTTTACTGTTTTATGCACTCCGTTTCATGGAAATAATATTCTACATCATCAAGCCATATCATTCCTCACAAAACTTTTGAAAAACGTCAACCATGACTCGGTTTTTTTAGCACGTACTAAAAACTTCCCTGTTTGGGTTTCCGAAGAAGAGTTCGATTTGAAGAACTCTTTTACTGTTTTATGCACTCCGTTTCTTAGAAATAATATTCTATATCATCAAGCCATATCATTCATCACAAAACTTTTGACAAACGTCGACCGTGACTCCGATTTTTTAGCACGTACTAAAAAGTTTCCTGTTTGGGTTTCCGAAGAAGGGTTTGATTTGAAGAAATCTTTTACTGTTTTATGCACTCCGTTTCTTAGAAATAATATTCTACATCATCAAGCCATATCATTCCTCAGAAAACTTTTGACAAACGTCGACCGTGACTCGGTTTTTTTAGCACGTACTAAAAACTTCCCTGTTTGGGTTTCCGAAGAAGAGTTCGATTTGAAGAACTCTTTTACTGTTTTATGCACTTCGTTTCTTAGAAATAATATTCTACATCATCAAGCCATATCATTCCTCACAAAACACTTGTAAAACGACGACCGTGACTCGGTTTTTTTAGCACGTACTAAAAACTTCCCTGTTTGGATTTCCGAAGAAGGGTTCGATTTGAAGAACTCTTTTACTCTTTTATGAACTCCGTTTCTTAGAAATAAGATTATAAATCATCAAGCCTTATCATTCCTCACAAAACTTTCGAAAAAAGTAGATCGTGACTCGGTTTGTTTATCCCGTACTAAAAAGTTTCCTGTTTGGGTTTCCGAAGAAGGGTTCGATTTGAAGAACTCTTTTACTGTTTTATGCACTCTGTTTCTTAGAAATAATATTCTACATCATCAAGCCATATCATTCCTCACAAAACTTTTGTCAAACCTCGACCGTGACTCGGTTTTTTTAGGACGTACTACAAACTTCCTTGTTTGGATTTTCGAAGAAGGGTTCGCTTTGAAGAACTCTTTTACTCTTTTATGCACTCCGTTTCTTAGAAATAAGATTATAAATCATCAAGCCTTATCGTTCCTCACTAAACTTTCGAAAAAAGTAGATCGTGACTCGGTTTTTTTATCACGTAATAAAAACTTCCCTGTTTGGGTTTTCAAAGAAGGGTTCGATTTGAAGAACTCTTTTACTGTTTTATGCACTCCGTTTCTTAGAAATAATATTCTACATCATCAAGCCATATCATTCCTCACAAAACTTTTGACAAACGTCGACCGTGACTCGGTTTTTTTATCGCGTACTAAAAACTTCCCTGTTTTAGTTTCCGAAGAAGGGTTCGATTTGAAGAACTCTTTTACTCTTTTATGCACTCCGTTTCTTAGAAATAATATTTTAAATCATCAAGCCTTATCATTCCTCACAAAATTTTCGAAAAAAGTAGATCGTGACTCGGTTATTTTATCACGTACTAAAAACTTCCCTGTTTGGGTTTCCGAAGAAGGGTTCGATTTGAAGAACTCTTTTACTGTTTTATGCACTCCGTTTCTTAGAAATAATATTCTACATCATCAAGCCATATCATTCCTCAGAAAACTTTTGACTAACGTCGACCGTGACTCGGATTTTTTAGCACGTACTAAAAATTTCCCTGTTTGGGTTCCGAAGAAGGGTTCGATATGAAGAACTCTTTTACAGTTTTATGCACTCCGTTTCTTAGAAATAATATTCTACATCATCAAGCCATATCATTCCTCACAAAACACTAGTCAAACGACGACCGTGACTCGGTTTTTTAGCACGTAATACAAACTTCCCTGTTTGGGTTTCCGAAGAAGGGTTCGATTTGAAGAACTATTTTACTCTTTTATGCACTCCGTTTCTTAGAAATAATATTTTAAACGATCAAACCTTATCATTCCTCACAAAAATTTCGAAAAAAGTAGATCGTGACTCGGTTTTTTATCACGTACTAAAAACTTCCCTGTTTGGGTTTCCGAAGAAGGGTTCGATTTGAAGAACTCTTTTATTGTTTTATGCACTCTTTTTCGTAGAAATAATATTCTACATCATCAAGTCATATCATTCCTCACAAAACATTTGACAAACGTCGACCGTGACTCAGTTTTTTTAGCACGTACTAAAAAGTTCCCTGTTTGGGTTTCCGAAGAAGGGTTCGATTTGAAGAACTCTTTTACTGTTTTATGCACTCCGTTTCTTAGAAATAATATTCTACATCATCAAGCCATATCATTCCTCACAAAACACTTGTCAAACGACGACCGTGATTTGGTTTTTTTAGCACGTACTACAAATTTCCCTGTTTGGGTTTCCGAAGAAGGGTTCGATTTGAAGAACTCTTTTACTGTTTTATGCACTCCGTTTCTTAGAAATAATATTCTACATCATCAAGCCATATCATTCCTCAGAAAACTTTTGACTAACGTCGACCGTGACTCGGTTTTTTTTATCACGTACTAAAAACTTCCCTGTTTCGGTTTTCGAAGAAGGGTTCGATTTGAAGAACTCTTTTACTGTTTTATGCACTCCGTTTCGTAGAAATAATATTCTACATCATCAAGCCATATCATTCCTCACAAAACTTTTGACAAACGTCGACCGTGACTCGGTTTTTTAATCACGTACTAAAAAGTTCTCTGTTTGGGTTTCAGAAGAAGGGTTCCATTTGAAGAACTCTTTTACTGTTTTATGCACTTCGTTTCTTAGAAATAATATTCTACATCATCAAGCCATATCATTCCTCACAAAACACTTGTCAAACGACGACCGTGACTCAGTTTTTTTAGCACGTACTAAAAACTTCCCTGTTTGGATTTCCGAAGAAGGGTTCGATTTGAAGAACTCTTTTACTCTTTTATGCACTCCGTTTCTTAGAAATAAGATTATAAATCATCAAGCCTTATCATTCCTCACAAAACTTTCGAAAAAAGTAGATCGTGACTCAGTTTGTTTATCCCGTACTAAAAAGTTCCCTGTTTGGGTTTCCGAAGAAGGGTTCCATTTGAAGAACTCTTTTACTGTTTTATGCACTCCGTTTCTTAGAAATAATATTATAAATCATAAAGCTTAATCATTCCTCACAAAACTTTCGAAAAAAGTAGATCGTGACTCTATTTTTTTATCACGTACTAAAAACTTCCCTGTTTGGGTTTCCGAAGAAGGGTTCGATTTGAAGAACTCTTTTACTGTTTTATGCACTCCGTTTCTTAGAAATAATATTCTACATCATCAAGCCATATCATTCCTCAGAAAACTTTTGACAAACAACGACCGTGACTCGGATTTTTTAGCACGTACTAAAAAGTTCCCTGTTTGGGTTTCCGAAGAAGGGTTCGATATGAAGAACTCTTTTACAGTTTTATGCACTCCGTTTCTTAGAAATAATATTCTACATCATCAAGCCATATCATTCCTCACAAAACACTAGTCAAACGACGACCGTGACTCGGTTTTTTTAGCACGTAATACAAACTTCCCTGTTTGGGTTTCCGAAGAAGGGTTCGATTTGAAGAACTATTTTACTCTTTTATGCACTCCGTTTCTTAGAAATAATATTTTAAACGATCAAACCTTATCATTCCTCACAAAAATTTCGAAAAAAGTAGATCGTGACTCGGTTTTTTATCACGTACTAAAAACTTCCCTGTTTGGGTTTCCGAAGAAGGGTTCGATTTGAAGAACTCTTTTATTGTTTTATGCACTTTTTTTCGTAGAAATAATATTCTACATCATCAAGTCATATCATTCCTCACAAAACATTTGACAAACGTCGACCGTGACTCAGTTGTTTTAGCACGTACTAAAAAGTTCCCTGTTTGGGTTTCCGAAGAAGGGTTCGATTTTAAGAACTCTTTTACTGTTTTATGCACTCCGTTTCTTAGAAATAATATTCTACATCATCAAGCCATATCATTCCTCACAAAACACTTGTCAAACGACGACCGTGACTCGGTTTTTTTAGCACGTACTACAAACTTCCCTGTTTGGGTTTCCGAAGAAGGGTTCGATTTGAAGAACTATTTTACTCTTTTATGCACTCCGTTTCTTAGAAATAATATTTTAAACGATCAAACCTTATCATTCCTCACAAAAATTTCGAAAAAAGTAGATCGTGACTCGGTTTTTTTATCACGTACTAAAAACTTCCCTTTTTGGGTTTTCGAAGAAGGGTTCGATTTGAAGAACTCTTTTACTGTTTTATGCACTCCGTTTCTTAGAAATAATATTCTACATCATCAAGCCATATCATTCCTCACAAAACACTTGTCAAACGACGACCGTGATTTTTTTTTTTTAGCACGTACTACAAACTTCTCTGTTTGGGTTTCCGAAGAAGGGTTCGATTTGAACAACTCTTTTACTGTTTTATGCACTCCGTTTCTTAGAAATAATATTCTACATGATCAAGCCATATCATTCCTCACAAAACTTTTGTCAAACCTCGACCGTGACTCGGTTTTTTTAGCACGTACTACAAACTTACCTGTTTGGGTTTCCGAAGAAGGGTTCGATTTGAAGAACTCTTTTACTCTTTGATGCACTCCGTTTCTTAGAAATAATATTCTACATCATCAAGCCATATCATTCCTCACAAAACTTTTGACAAACGTCGACCGTGACTCGGTTTTTTTAGCACGTACTAAAAACTTCCCTGTTTGGGTTTCCAAAGAAGGGTTCGATTTGAAGAACTCTTTTACTCTTTGATGCACTCCGTTTCTTAGAAATAATATTCTAAATCATCAAGCCTTGTCATTCCTCACAAAACATTCGAAAAACGTCGATCGTGACTCGGTTTTTTTAGCACGTACTACAAACTTCTCTGTTTGGGTTTCCGAAGAAGGGTTCGATTTGAACAACTCTTTTACTGTTTTATGCACTCCGTTTCTTAGAAATAATATTCTACATCATCAAGCCATATCATTCCTCACAAAACACTTGTCAAACGACGACCTTGATTTGGTTTTTTTAGCACGTACTACAAACTTCTCTGTTTGGGTTTCCGAAGAAGGGTTCGATTTGAAGAACTCTTTTACTCTTTTATGCACTCCGTTTCTTAGAAATAATATTTTAATTCATCAAGCCTTATCATTCCTCACAGAATTTTCGAAAAAAGTAGATCGTGACTCGGTTTTTTTATCACGTACTAAAAACTTCCCTGTTTGGTTTTCCGAAGAAGGGTTCGATTTGAAGAATTCTTTTACTGTTTTATGCACTCCGTTTCTTAGAAAAAATATTCTACATCATCAAGCCATATCATTCCTCACAAAACTTTTGTCAAACCTCGACCGTGACTCGGTTTTTTTAGCACGTACTACAAACTTCCCTATTTGTATTTCCGAAGAAGGGTTCGATTTGAAGAACTCTTTTACTCTTTTATGCACTCCGTTTCTTAGAAATAAGATTATAAATCATCAAGCCTTATCATTCCTCACAAAACTTTCGAAAAAAGTAGATCGTGACTCGGTTTTTTATCACGTACTAAAAACTTCCCTTTTTGGGTTTCCAAAGAAGGGTTCGATTTGAAGAACTCTTTTACTGTTTTATGCACTCCGTTTCTTAGAAATAATATTTTATATCATCAAGCCTTATCATTCCTCACAAAACTTTCGAAAAAAGTAGATGGTGACTCGGTTTTTTTAGCACGTACTAAAAACTTCCCTGTTTGGGTTTCCGAAGAAGGGTTCGATTTGAATAACTCTTTTACTGTTTTATGCACTCCGTTTCTTAGAAATAATATTCTACATCATCAAGCCATATCATTCCTCACAAAACTTTTGACAAACGTCGACCGTGACTCGGTTTTTTTATCACGTACTAAAAACTTCCCTGTTTGGGTTTCCGAAGAAGGGTTCGATTTGAATAACTCTTTTACTGTTTTATGCACTCCGTTTCTTAGAAATAATATTCTACATCATCAAGCCATATCATTCCTCACAAAACTTTTGACAAACGTCGACCTGATTTTGTTTTTTTAGAACGTACTAAAAACATCCTTGTTTGGATTTCCGAAGAAGGGTTCCATTTGAAGAACTATTTTACTCTTTTATGCACTCCGTTTCTTAGAAATAAGATTATAAATCATCAAGCCTTATCATTCCTCACTAAACTTTCGAAAAAAGTAGACTGTGACTCGGATTTTTTAGCACGTACTAAAAAGTTCTCTGTTTGGGTTTCCGAAGAAGGGTTCCATTTGAAGAACTCTTTTACTGTTTTATGCACTCCGTTTCTTAGAAATAATATTCTACATCATCAAGCCATATGATTCCTTACAAAACACTTGTCAAACGACGACCGTGACTCGGTTTTTTTAGCACGTACTACAAACTTCCCTGTTTGGGTTTCCGAAGAAGGGTTCGATTTGAAGAACTATTTTACTCTTTTATGCACTCCGTTTCTTAGAAATAATATTTTAAACGATCAAGCCTTATCATTCCTCACAAAACTTTTGACAAACGTCAACCGTGACTCGGTTTTTTTAGCACGTACTAAAAACTTCCCTGTTTGGGTTTCCGAAGAAGGGTTCCATTTGAAGAACTCTTTTACTGTTTTATGCACTCCGTTTCTTAGAAATAATATTCTACATCATCAAGGCATATGATTCCTCACAAAACACTTGTCAAACGACGACCGTGACTCGGTTTTTTTAGCACGTACTACAAACTTCCCTGTTTGGGTTTCCGAAGAAGGGTTCGATTTGAAGAACTATTTTACTCTTTTATGCACTCCGTTTCTTAGAAATAATATTTTAAACGATCAAGCCTTATCATTCCTCACAAAAATTTCGAAAAAAGTAGATCGTGACTCGGTTTTTTATCATGTACTAAAAACTTCCCTGTTTGGGTTTCCGAAGAAGGGTTCGATTTGAAGAACTCTTTTACTGTTTTATGCACTCCGTTTCTTAGAAATAATATTCTACATCATCAAGCCATATCATTCCTCACAAAACTTTTGACAAACGTCGATTGTGACTCGGTTTTTTTATTGTTGGTTTTCACAGAATTTCGGTGAGAGGAAATTGGGAAAATGCGTAACAAAAAGGAGAGAGAAAAATAACTCTGAATTTGACTGCGTTGAGGTTGTTTTATTTTCTGACCAAATCTCCTATTTAAAAGTAAAAGGATTCTAAAATTGGCTGGAGAGTGGCCAACTAAATCTGTGCCACTCCCTTCTAAAACTCTGGTGATCCATTCGACGTGATTTGTCAAATGGTCAAACTCACGATTTTCTGAAATCGTGTGAATAAGAAAAACGGTAAAACTCAGGTTTTATCTAACAATCTCCTCCTAAAACCTGTAGTATATCTACCTTACTATTTGAACTCCGATCTTTGAGCGTAGTTCTTCAAATTTCACCCGCGCCAGGGACTTGGTGAAGATGTCTCCAAGTTGTTCCTCTGTTCGGATGTAATCAATTTTGATGAGCCCTCGATCTGCACATTCTCGAATGTAGTGGAACCTGATTTCTATGTGCTTGCTTCGTTCATGCAAAACTGGATTTTTGATCAGGGAGATCGTAGCTTTGTTGTCTACGTATAGCATTGGTGGATCACTTTCTCTCCCGATGAGTTCTTCCATTAGTCGCGCAAGCCAGATCCCTTGTGTTGCTGCCATCGAAGCGGCGATGTATTCTGCTTCACAGGAAGACAAAGCAACTACCTTCTGTTTTGTTGATTGCCAGCAGATTGCGCCGCCTGAGAGAAAGTAGATCATTCCGCTAGTGCTCTTACGATCATCAACGTCACCGGCCATGTCACTATCACTGTAGCCAACTAGCTTGAGTTTCTCCTTTCCGCTCCCTGCGCAGTATCTTACACCCCAGCCTCTGGTTCCGGCTACATAGCGCAGGATGCGCTTGACAGCCGCTAAATGCTCCTCCCTAGGTGCTTCCATAAACCGGCTCACATATCCAACAGAATAAGCAAGATCAAGACGAGAGTTTACCAGATAGCGTAGACTCCCGACAATGCTGCGGTAATTGGTGGAGTCGACTGTCGTCGTAGTGCCAGCCTTCCTTAGTTGGAGTCGGGCCTCCATTGGCGTCCTTGTAGGATTACTGTCCAGCAGCTTCTTTGCGTATGCACTTTGGCAGATGGAGATGCCGGTAGAATTCTGTTGCACTTCGATGCCGAGATAGTAGCTGAGCACGCCGAGATCGCTCATCTCGAAGTTTTTCGACATCTCCTTCTTGAACCTTCCGAGGACTTCCATGTCACCTCCAGTGATTATGAGGTCGTCGACGTACACTCCCACGATTAGTCGCTTCTTGTCATGGCCGTGCGTGTACATGCCATGCTCAGAGGCGCAACGTTTGAATTTCAGTGACAGTAAGGTACTGTCGAGCTTCGCGTTCCAGGCTCGTGGAGCTTGTCGAAGCCCGTAGAGTGCCTTGTGCAGGTGCAATACTTTATTGGGGTTGTTGTTATCCAAGAAGCCAGGTGGCTGTTGGACATAAACAGTCTCCTTCAGCTCTCCGTTAAGGAAAGTAGACTTTACGTCCATATGGTGAACCTCCCAAGAGTAATGTGCTGCAATTGCAAGTAAGAAACGAACGGATTCTAACCTTGCCACTGGCGCAAATACCTCTTCGAAGTCCACTCCTTGCTTCTGGACATAGCCCTTCGCTACCAGACGGGTCTTGTGTTTCACAACTTCTCCTTTTTCGTTGCGCTTCAGTTTGAAGACCCATTTGAGCCCTATGGCTTGGTGTCCCGGCGGCATATCCTCCAGACTCCATGTCTGATTTTCGGTGATGGATGTCATCTCCTCCTGCATTGCCTTCAGCCAGCACGGGTTCTTTTCTGCTTCGGCGAAGGTGTTCGGTTCATCTGCACTGATGGCATGTAGTTCGGCCACTTCTTCGAGCTCGCGCACTGCCAGTCCAGGTGGTTCACCTCCTCCTACTAGGTCGTCCATCCTCCGGTACCTGGCCTCCAGATCAGTATCGTGATCGGCATCCAGCGTCGAATCCGCAGTCCGTGGTGTTGCGAATTCCACTGGTTCAGGGGTTGCACCTGCTGGCTGCGGTGACGGCTGCTGATGCTGGGCTCCTCCTTCTTCCGGCTCAGTGACGAGGTACTCCACCGTGAATTGATTTGGATTATGGTCTGCCTCGATCACGTCATTCCACTGCCAGAAGGTGCTTTCATCGAAGACGACGTCGCGAGACACGTGAGCTCGCCCCCCTACAGGATCATATAGTCTGTACGCCTTGCTCCCGGGTTCATAGCCGATAAAAACGACCTTTAGCCCCCTAGGATCGAGCTTGGCGAGGTGGGGACGTGTTACCTTCATGTAAGCGACGCAGCCGAACACGCGAAAATGATGTACCGCTGGTTTTTTGTTGTACCAGGCCTCATATGGTGTCTTCCCGTCAAGGCTTCGGGTTGGTGACCGATTGAGGAGATATACGGTCGTCATTACTGCCTCTCCCCAGAATCTCCCAGGCATCCCGGCCGTCACCAACAATGACCTTGCTGTCCCGACGATGGTCTGATTCTGGCGCTCCACCACTCCGTTCTGTTGGGGGGAGTAGGGCGCCGTTAGGTGCCGTTGTATGCCGATTTCGTCACAGTACTTACCGAAACTTGTCGAGGTGAATTCTCCGCCTCGGTCTGTGAGCAGCACTCGCATCTTCTTCTCACATTCGGCCTCCGCTCGCGCTTTAATGCACTTAACCGCCTCTGCCGCCTCACTTTTCGCTTGCAGCAGGGTCAGCCACATGAAGCGGCTTTTGTCATCGACTAACAGGAGGAAGAGACTCTTACCGCCTGGGGTCGCCAGCTTGATGGGTCCGCAAATATCTCCGTGTACAAGCTCTAACGACTCATCGGCTCGATAGGATGTTCGAGATGGAAAGGGTGTGCGCCTCTGTTTGCCGATGAGGCACCCGTCGCACAGCTTGTTCACGCCTTTGATTGCTGGCAAACCGTGCACTAACTCCTCCTTCTGTAGTTTTTCTAGAGCAGGAAAGTTTAAATGCCCGTACCTTGCGTGCCACCTCCAAGATACCTCTTCGATCTTGGCCGAGAGACTGACAGGTTGCTCTATCTCTAACTCCAGGATGTAAAGACGGTTTGTCGTGCGCCTTTCCTGTGTGAGCAGCCGTCGTTGATTATCGCAAATTTTGAGTAGTCCGCGCTCGATGGAGATGAAACAGCCTGTCTCATCGAGTTGACCCAGGCTCACAAGGTTAGCCTTGAGCCTCGGGATGAAGTAGACGTCGGTCAGCTTGCGATGCTCGCCTCCCTTGCTGGCGAATAGGATGGTGCCGCGTCCTTCGATCTCGACGACGGATCCGTCGCCGAATTTCACCGTCCCGCGGATCCCCGAGTCGAGTTCGGAGAATGCAGATCTAGCCCCGGTCATATGGTTTGTTGCCCCTGTGTCTAGGATCCATCGCCGGTCCTTGTGTTGCTCGTCCCGCTCGCTGATCTGAGCGAACACTCGCTCCTCCTCCAGTTGAATTGGCTCCCTAGCTGGTGCCACCTTTGCTACGCCCAGCTGGAGCTCTTTCTCGAGTTCAACATCGTTGTTGATTACCTCCATTTCCGTGGATTTGGAATCGATAGTGGGGACACATGCACTTACCATGAAGAGAGCTGGCTCGTCCTCCTCGGATTGAGCCACATGGGCCTTTTCGGCCTTCTCCTTGTTCCTAAGCTTGCTCCAGCAATTCCTGCTTAGGTGTCCTCTCTTCCCACAGTTCGAGCAGATTGGCCTGCCATTGGTCGACTCCTTCTTTTGATTCCCATCTTTCCCGCGCATGCGCCCGTGGGAGATCCATGGCTTCTTACCGTCTTTGCGGCTGGAGGAGGACCCGTTGCTCTGGCCGGTGTTGTCACGGAGGGCTTTAGACGTGCAAGCCATTCCTCCTCTGTGAGGAGTAGACGACCCCCCTTGTCGACAGCTGAAATGGTATTTTTCTTCCGCTGCTCGACGTTACGCAGTCTTCCGGTCACCTCTTCTACCGTTAGGTCGTTCACGTCAGGCAATGTCTCGATTGAAATCGCAACTTGCTCGAGGTGATCAGGGACAACCTGCAGCATCTTCTTCACGATTTCTGTCTCGCTGATGCTGCCACCGAGTGTGGTGATGTTGTTGGCGAGCCCCGTGATCCGCATTGAAAAATCATCGACGGATTCACCGTCCTTAAAGTGGATCTCCGAGAGCTCCTTCCGCAACTGCTCGATGTTGGATTCCCAAACTCGCTGTACACCGACCCGACGGGATTTGATTCCCTCCCAAGCCGATTGTGCGGTGCGCTTGGTGGAGAGAGATGCCAGCATCTTTGGGGGCACAGATCGTAATATGGCGGCAAACGCCAACCGATCCTCACGATACTCAAACGTTTCTCCTTCCTCTGGCTCAACAGCATGCCATAACCCTTGCGCCTGTAGGTTGACGCGCATCAACAAGATCCATTCGTTATAATTGGACTTTGTCAATATTGGATACTGAATGATGGCAGTCGTTGTCTCCCTGATCACCCCGCTCAACGATAACTTGACACCCTCTTCGTGGCGGCAGTGATGGAGATGTCGGCACACGACGACGGCGTGGAGGAGTGAGTGAGCCTGCCCGAGATGGGCCCCACGATGTGTGTGTTTTTACACTTTGCATTTTCTTCTACTCGAACCTGAGACCTTTGTGATGTTAGGTCAAAGCTCTAACCACTTAAGCTATCCAACTTGTTTGTTGGTAGGTTGACTCCTCTGCAATGATATACACCGATCTTCAACCTGGCTCTGATACCACTTGTTGGTTTTCACAGAATTTCGGTGAGAGGAAATTGGGAAAATGGGTAACAAAAAGGAATCTCCTATTTAAAAGTAAAAGGATTCTAAAATTGGCTGGAGAGTGGCCAACTAAATCTGTGCCACTCCCTTCTAAAACTCTGGTGATCCATTCGACGTGATTTGTCAAATGGTCAAACTCACGATTTTCTGAAATCGTGTGAATAAGAAAAACGGTAAAACTCAGGTTTTATCTAACAATCGCGTACTAAAAAGTTCCCTGTTTGGGTTTCCAAAGAAGGGTTCCATTTGAAGAACTCTTTTACTTTTTTATGCACTCCGTTTCTTAGAAATAATATTCTACATCATCAAGCCATGTCATTCCTCACAAATCTTTCGTCAAACCTCGACCGTGACTCGGTTTTTTTAGCACGTACTACAAACTTCCCTGTTTGGGTTTCCGAAGAAGGGTTCGATTTGAAGAACTCTTTTACTGTTTTATGCACTCCGTTTCTTAGAAATAATATTCTACATCATCAAGCCATATAATTCCTCACAAAACTTTTGACAAACGTCGACCGTGACTCGGTATTTTTAGCACGTACTAAAAAGTTCCCTGTTTGGGTTTCCGAAGAAGGGTTCCATTTGAAGAACTCTTTTACTGTTTTATGCACTCCGTTTCTTAGAAATAATATTCTACATCATCAAGCCATATCATTTCTCACAAAACTTTTGTCAAACCTCGACCGTGACTCGGTTTTTTTAGCACGTACTACAAACTTTCCTGTTTGGGTTTCCGAGGAAGGGTTCGATTTGAAGAACTCTTTTACTCTTTTATGCACTCCGTTCCTTAGACATAATATTTTAAATCATCAAGCCTTATCATTCCTCACAAAATTTTCGAAAAAAGTAGATCGTGACTCGGTTTTTTTATCACGTACTAAAAACTTCCCTGTTTGGGTTTCCGAAGAAGGGTTCGATTTGAAGAACTCTTTTACTGTTTTATGCACTCCGTTTCTTAGAAATAATATTCTACATCATCAAGCCATATCATGCCTCACAAAACTTTTGTCAAACCTCGACCGTGACTCGGTTTTTTTAGCACGTACTGCAAACTTCCCTATTTGTATTTCCGAAGAAGGGTTCGATTTGAAGAACTCTTTTACTCTTTTATGCACTCCGTTTCTTAGAAATAATATTTTAAATCATCAAGCCTTATCATTCCTCACAAAACTTTCAAAAAAAGTAGATCGTGACTCGGTTTTTTTATGACGTACTAAAAACTTCCCTGTTTGGGTTTCCGAAGAAGGGTTCGATTTGAAGAACTCTTTTACTCTTTTATGCACTCCGTTTCTTAGAAATAATATTTTAAATCATCAAGTCTTATCATTCCTCACAAAATTTTCGAAAAAAGTAGATCGTGACTCGGTTTTTTTATCACGTACTAAAAAGTTCCCTGTTTGGGTTTCCGAAGAAGGGTTCGATTTGAAGAACTCTTTTACTCTTTTATGCACTCCGTTTCTTAGAAATAAGATTATAAATCATCAAGCCTTATCATTCCTCACTAAACTTTCGAAAAAAGTAGATCGTGACTCGGTTTTTTTATCACATACTAAAAACTTCCCTGTTTGGGTTTTCGAAGAAGGGTTCGATTTGAAGAACTCTTTTACTCTTTTATGCACTCCGTTTCTTCAAAATAAGATTATAAATCATCAAGCCTTATCATTCCTCACAAAACTTTCAAAAAAAGTAGATCGTGACTCGGTTTTTTAGTCACGTACTAAAAACTTCCCTATTTGGGTTTCCGAAGAAGGGTTCGATTTGAAGAACTCTTTTAATGTTTTATGCACTCCGTTTCGTAGAAATAATATTTTACATCATCAAGCCATATCATTCCTCACAAAACTTTTGACAAACGTCGACCGTGACTCGGGTTTTTTAGCACGTACTAAAAACTTCCCTGTTTGGGTTTCCGAAGAAGGGTTCGATTTGAAGAACTCTTTTACTGTTTTATGCACTCCGTTTCTTAGAAATAATATTCTACATCATCAAGCCATATCATTCCTCACAAAACTTTTGACAAACGTCGACCGTGACTCGGGTTTTTTAGCACGTACTAAAAACTTCCCTGTTTGGGTTTCCGAAGAAGGGTTCGATTTGAAGAACTCTTTTACTCTTTTATGCACTCCGTTTCTTAGAAATAAGATTATAAATCATAAAGCCTTATCATTCCTCACTAAACTTTCGAAAAAAGTAGATCGTGACTCGGTTTTTTTTATCACGTACTAAAAACTTCCCTGTTTCGGTTTTCGAAGAAGGGTTCGATTTGAAGAACTCTTTTACTGTTTTATGCACTCCGTTTCGTAGAAATAATATTCTACATCATCAAGCCATATCATTCCTCACAAAACTTTTGACAAACGTCGACCGTGACTCGGTTTTTTAATCACGTACTAAAAAGTTCTCTGTTTGGGTTTCAGAAGAAGGGTTCCATTTGAAGAACTCTTGTACTGTTTTATGCACTCCGTTTCTTGGAAATAATATTCTACATCATCAAGCCATATCATTCCTCACAAAACTTTCGAAAAAAGTAGATCGTGACTCGGTTTTTTTATCACGTACTAAAAACTTCCCTGTTTGGGTTTCCGAAGAAGGGTTCGATTTGAAGAACTCTTTTACTGTTTTATGCACTCCGTTTCTTAGAAATAATATTCTACATCATCAAGCCATATAATTCCTCACAAAACTTTTGACAAACGTTGACCGTGACTCGGTATTTTTAGCACGTACTAAAAAGTTCCCTGTTTGGGTTTCCGAAGAAGGGTTCCATTTGAAGAACTCTTTTACTGTTTTATGCACTCCGTTTCTTAAAAATAATATTCTACATCATCAAGCCATATCATTTCTCACAAAACTTTTGTCAAACCTCGACCGTGACTCGGTTTTTTTAGCACGTACTACAAACTTTCCTGTTTGGGTTTCCGAAGAAGGGTTCGATTTGAAGAACTCTTTTACTCTTTTATGCACTCCGTTTCTTAGAAATAATATTTTAAATCATCAAGCCTTATCATTCCTCACAAAATTTTCGAAAAAAGGAGATCGTGACTCGGTTTTTTTATCACGTACTAAAAACTTCCCTGTTTGGGTTTCCGAAGAAGGGTTCGATTTGAAGAACTCTTTTACTGTTTTATGCACTCCGTTTCTTAGAAATAATATTCTACATCATCAAGCCATATCATTCCTCACAAAACTTTTGCCAAACCTCGACCGTGACTCGGTTTTTTTAGCACGTACTACAAACTTCCCTGTTTGCATTTCCGAAGAAGGGTTCGATTTGAAAATTTTTTTCTCTTTTATGCACTCCGTTTCTTAGAAATAATATTATAAATCATCAAGCCTTATCATTCCTCACAAAACTTTCGAAAAAAGTAGATCGTGACTCGGTTTTTTTAGCACGTACAACAAACTTTCCTGTTTGGGTTTCCGAAGAAGAGTTCCATTTGAAGAACTCTTTTACTGTTTTATGCACTCCGTTTCATAGAAATAATATTCTACATCATCTAGCCTTATCATTCCTCACAAAACTCTCGAAAAAAGTAGATCGTGACTCGGTTTTTTTAGCACGTACAACAAACTTTCCTGTTTGGGTTTCCGAAGAAGAGTTCCATTTGAAGAACTCTTTTACTGTTTTATGCACTCCGTTTCATAGAAATAATATTCTACATCATCTAGCCTTATCATTCCTCACAAAACTCTCGAAAAAAGTAGATCGTGACTCGGTTTTTTTAGCACGTACAACAAACTTTCCTGTTTGGGTTTCCGAAGAAGAGTTCCATTTGAAGAACTCTTTTACTGTTTTATGCACTCCGTTTCATAGAAATAATATTCTACATCATCTAGCCTTATCATTCCTCACAAAACTCTCGAAAAAAGTAGATCGTGACTCGGTTTTTTTAGCACGTACAACAAACTTTCCTGTTTGGGTTTCCGAAGAAGAGTTCCATTTGAAGAACTCTTTTACTGTTTTATGCACTCCGTTTCATAGAAATAATATTCTACATCATCTAGCCTTATCATTCCTCACAAAACTCTCGAAAAAAGTAGATCGTGACTCGGTTTTTTTAGCACGTACAACAAACTTTCCTGTTTGGGTTTCCGAAGAAGAGTTCCATTTGAAGAACTCTTTTACTGTTTTATGCACTCCGTTTCATAGAAATAATATTCTACATCATCTAGCCTTATCATTCCTCACAAAACTCTCGAAAAAAGTAGATCGTGACTCGGTTTTTTTAGCACGTACAACAAACTTTCCTGTTTGGGTTTCCGAAGAAGAGTTCCATTTGAAGAACTCTTTTACTGTTTTATGCACTCCGTTTCATAGAAATAATATTCTACATCATCTAGCCTTATCATTCCTCACAAAACTCTCGAAAAAAGTAGATCGTGACTCGGTTTTTTTAGCACGTACAACAAACTTTCCTGTTTGGGTTTCCGAAGAAGAGTTCCATTTGAAGAACTCTTTTACTGTTTTATGCACTCCGTTTCATAGAAATAATATTCTACATCATCTAGCCTTATCATTCCTCACAAAACTCTCGAAAAAAGTAGATCGTGACTCGGTTTTTTTAGCACGTACAACAAACTTTCCTGTTTGGGTTTCCGAAGAAGAGTTCCATTTGAAGAACTCTTTTACTGTTTTATGCACTCCGTTTCATAGAAATAATATTCTACATCATCTAGCCTTATCATTCCTCACAAAACTCTCGAAAAAAGTAGATCGTGACTCGGTTTTTTTAGCACGTACAACAAACTTTCCTGTTTGGGTTTCCGAAGAAGAGTTCCATTTGAAGAACTCTTTTACTGTTTTATGCACTCCGTTTCATAGAAATAATATTCTACATCATCTAGCCTTATCATTCCTCACAAAACTCTCGAAAAAAGTAGATCGTGACTCGGTTTTTTTAGCACGTACAACAAACTTTCCTGTTTGGGTTTCCGAAGAAGAGTTCCATTTGAAGAACTCTTTTACTGTTTTATGCACTCCGTTTCATAGAAATAATATTCTACATCATCTAGCCTTATCATTCCTCACAAAACTCTCGAAAAAAGTAGATCGTGACTCGGTTTTTTTAGCACGTACAACAAACTTTCCTGTTTGGGTTTCCGAAGAAGAGTTCCATTTGAAGAACTCTTTTACTGTTTTATGCACTCCGTTTCATAGAAATAATATTCTACATCATCTAGCCTTATCATTCCTCACAAAACTCTCGAAAAAAGTAGATCGTGACTCGGTTTTTTTAGCACGTACAACAAACTTTCCTGTTTGGGTTTCCGAAGAAGAGTTCCATTTGAAGAACTCTTTTACTGTTTTATGCACTCCGTTTCATAGAAATAATATTCTACATCATCTAGCCTTATCATTCCTCACAAAACTTTCGAAAAAAGTAGATCGTGACTCGGTTTTTTTATCACGTACTAAAAACTTCCCTTTTTGGGTTTTCGAAGAAGGGTTCGATTTGAAGAACTCTTTTACTGTTTTATGCACTCCGTTTCTTAGAAATAATATTCTACATCCTCAAGCCATATCATTCCTCACAAAACTTTTGACAAACGTCAACCGTGACTCGGTTTTTTTAGCACGTACTAAAAACTTCCCTGTTTGGGTTTCCGAAGAAGGGTTCTATTTGAAGAACTCTTTTACTGTTTTATGCACTCCGTTTCTTAGAAATAATATTCTACATCATCAAGCCATATCATTCCTCACAAAACTTTTGACAAACGTCGACCGTGACTCGGTTTTTTTATCACGTACTAAAAACTTCCCTGTTTGGGTTTCCGAAGAAGGGTTCTATTTGAAGAACTCTTTTACTGTTTTATGCACTCCGTTTCTTAGAAATAATATTCTACATCATCAAGCCATATCATTCCTCACAAAACACTTGTCAAACGATGACCGTGACTCGGTTTTTTTAGCACGTACAACAAACTTCCCAGTTTGGGTTTCCGAAGAAGGGTTCGATTTGAAGAACTATTTTACTCTTTTATGCACTCCGTTTCTTAGAAATAATATTTTAAAAGATCAAGCCTTATCATTCCTCACAAAACTTTCGAAAAAAGTAGATCGTGACTCGGTTTTTTTATCACGTACTAAAAAGTTCCCTGTTTGGGTTTCCGAAGAAGGGTTCGATTTGAAGAACTCTTTTACTCTTTTATGCACTCCGTTTCTTAGAAATAATATTCTACATCATTAAGCCATATCATTCCTCAGAAAACTTTTGACAAACGTCGACCATGACTCGGATTTTTTAGCACGTACTAAAAAGTTCCCTATTTGGGTTTCCGAAGAAGGGTTCCATTTGAAGAACTCTTTTACTGTTTTATGCACTCCGTTTCTTAGAAATAATATTCTACATCATCAAGCCATATCATTCCTCACAAAACTTTCGTCAAACCTCGACCGTGACTCAGTTTTTTTAGCACGTACTACAAACTTCCCTGTTTGGATTTTCGAAGAAGGGTTCGATTTGAAGAACTCTTTTACTCTTTTATGCACTCCGTTTCTTAGAAATAAGACTATAAATCATCAAGCCTTATCATTCCTCACTATCTTTCGAAAAAAGTAGATCGTGATTCGGTTTTTTTAGCACGTACTACAAACTTCCCTGTTTGGGTTTCCGAAGAAGGGTTCTATTTGAAGAACTCTTTTACTCTTTTATGCACTCCGTTTCTTAGAAATAATATTTTAAATCATCAAGCCTTATCATTCCTCACAAAATTTTCGAAAAAAGTAGATCGTGACTCGGTTTTTTTATCACGTACTAAAAAGTTCCCTGTTTGGGTTTCCGAAGAAGGGTTCGATTTGAAGAACTCTTTTACTGTTTTATGCACTCCGTTTCTTAGAAATAATATTCTACATCATCAAGCCATATCATTTCTCACAAAACACTTGTCAAACGACGACCGTGACTCGGTTTTTTTAGCACATACTAAAAACTTCCCTGTTTGGGTTTCCGAAGAAGGGTTCGATTTGAAGAACTCTTTTACTGTTTTATGCACTCCGTTTCTTAGAAATAATATTCTACATAATCAAGCCATATAATTCCTCACAAAACTTTTGACAAACGTCGACCGTGACTCGGTATTTTTAGCACGTACTAAAAAGTTCCCTGTTTGGGTTTCCGAAGAAGGGTTCCATTTGAAGAACTCTTTTACTGTTTTATGCACTCCGTTTCTTAGAAATAATATTCTACATCATCAAGCCATATCATTTCTCACAAAACTTTTGTCAAACCTCGACCGGGACTCGGTTTTTTTAGCACGTACTACAAACTTTCCTGTTTGGGTTTCCGAAGAAGGGTTCGATTTGAAGAACTCTTTTACTCTTTTATGCACTCCGTTTCTTAGAAATAATATTTTAAATCATCCAGCCTTATCATTCCTCACAAAATTTTCGAAAAAAGTAGATCGTGACTCGGTTTTTTTATCACGTACTAAAAACTTCCCTGTTTCGGTTTCCGAAGAAGGGTTCAATTTGAAGAACTCTTTTACTGTTTTATGCACTCCGTTTCTTAGAAATAATATTCTACATCATCAAGCCATATCATTCCTCACAAAACTTTTGACAAACGTCGACCGTGACTCGGTTTTTTTAGCACGTACTAAAAACTTCACTGTTTGGGTTTCCGAAGAAGGGTTCGATTTGAAGAACTTTTTTACTCTTTTATGCACTCCGTTTCTTAGAAATAATATTATAAATCATCAAGCCTTATCATTCCTCACAAAACTTTCGAAAAAAGTAGATCGTGACTCGGTTTTTTTATCACGTACTAAAAACTTCCCTGTTTGGGTTTCCGAAGAAGGGTTCGATTTGAAGAACTCTTTTACTGTTTTATGCACTCCGTTTCTTAGAAATAATATTCTACATCATCAAGCCATATCATTCCTCACAAAACTTTTGCCAAACCTCGACCGTGACTCGGTTTTTTTAGCACGTACTACAAACTTCCCTGTTTGGATTTCCGAAGAAGGGTTCGATTTGAAAATTTTTTTCTCTTTTATGCACTCCGTTTCTTAGAAATAATATTATAAATCATCAAGCCTTATCATTCCTCACAAAACTTTCGAAAAAAGTAGATCGTGACTCGGTTTTTTATCACGTACTAAAAACTTCCCTGTTTGGGTTTCCGAAGAAGGGTTCGATTTGAAGAACTCTTTTACTGTTTTATGCGCTCCGTTTCTTAGAAATAATATTCTACATCATCAAGCCATATCATTCCTCACAAAACTTTTGTCAAACCTCGACCGTGACTCGGTTTTTTTAGCACGTACTACAAACTTCCTTGTTTGGGTTTCCAAAGAAGGGTTCCATTTGAAGAACTCTTTTACTGTTTTATGCACTTCGTTTCTTAGAAATAATATTCTACATCATCAAGCCATATCATTCCTCACAAAACACTTGTCAAACGACGACCGTGATTCGGTTTTTTAGCACGTACTACAAACTTCCCTGTTTGGGTTTCCGAAGAAGGGTTCGATTTGAAGATATCTTTTACTCTTTTATGCACTCCGTTTCTTAGAAATAATATTTTAAATCATCAAGCCTTATCATTCCTCAAAAAATTTTCGAAAAAAGTAGATCGTGACTCGGTTTTTTTATCACGTACTAAAAAGTTCCCTGTTTGGGTTTCCGAACAAGGGTTCCATTTGAAGAACTCTTTTACTGTTTTATGCACTCCGTTTCTTAGAAATAATATTCTACATCATCAAGCCATATCATTCCTCACAAAACTTTCGTCAAACCTCGACCGTGACTCGGTTTTTTTAGCACGTACTACAAACTTCCCTGTTTGGATTTCCGAAGAAGGGTTCGATTTGAAGAACTCTTTTACTCTTTTATGCACTCCGTTTCTTAGAAATAAGATTATAAATCATCAAGCCTTATCATTCCTCACTAAACTTTCGAAAAAAGTAGATCGTGACTCGGTTTTTTTATCACGTACTAAAAACTTCCCTGTTTGGGTTTTCGAAAAAGGGTTCGATTTGAAGAACTCTTTTACTCTTTTATGCACTCCGTTTCTTAGAAATAAGATTATAAATCATCCAGCCTTATCATTACTCACTAAACTTTCGAAAAAAGTAGATCGTGACTCGGTTTTTTTATCACGTACTAAAAACTTCCCTTTTTGGGTTTTCGAAGAAGGGTTCGATTTGAAGAACTCTTTTACTGTTTTATGCACTCCGTTTCTTAGAAATAATATTCTACATCATCAAGCCATATCATTCCTCACAAAACTTTTGACAAACGTCGACCGTGACTCGGTTTTTTTATCGCGTACTAAGAACTTCTCTGTTTTAGTTTCCGAAGAAGGGTTCGATTTGAAGAACTCTTTTACTGTTTTATGCACTTCGTATCTCAGAAATAATATTCTACATCATCAAGCCGTATCATTCCTCACAAAACTTTCGTCAAACCTCGACCGTGACTCGGTTTTTTTAGCACGTACTACAAACTTTCCTATTTGGATTTCCGAAGAAGGGTTCGATTTGAAGAACTCTTTTACTCTTTTATGCACTCCGTTTCTTAGAAATAATATTCTACATCATGAAGCCATATCATTCCTCACAAAACACTTGTCAAACGACGACCGTGACTCGGTTTTTTTAGCACGTACTACAAACTTCCCTGTTTGGGTTTCCGAAGAAGGGTTCGATTTGAAGAACTCTTTTACTCTTTTATGCACTCCGTTTCTTAGAAATAATATTTTAAACGATCAAGCCTTATCATTCCTCACAAAACTTTCGAAAAAAGTAGATCGTGACTCGGTTTTTTATCACGTACTAAAAACTTCCCTGTTTGGGTTACCGAAGAAGGGTTCGATTTGAGGAACTCTTTTACTAATTTATGCATTCCGTTTCATAGAAATAATATTCTACATCATCAAGCCATATCATTCCTCACAAAACTTTTGACAAACGTCGACCGTGACTCGGTTTTTTTAGCACGTACTAAAAAGTTCCCTTTTTGGGTTTCCGAAGAAGGGTTCGATTTGAAGAACTCTTACTGTTTTATGCACTCCGTATCTCAGAAATAATATTCTACATCATCAAGCCGTATCATTCCTCACAAAACACTTGTCAAACGACGACCGTGATTCGGTTTTTTTAGCACGTACTACAAACTTCCCTGTTTGGGTTTCCGAAAAAGAGTTCGATTTGAAGATATCTTTTACTCTTTTATGCACTCTGTTTCTTAGAAATATTATTTTAAATCATCAAGCCTTATCATTCCTCACAACATTTTCGAAAAAAGTAGATCTTGACTCGGTTTTTTTATCACGTACTAAAAACTTCCCTTTTTGGGTTTTCGAAGAAGGGTTCGATTTGAAGAACTCTTTTACTGTTTTATGCACTCCGTTTCTTAGAAATAATATTCTACATCATCAAGCCATATCATTCCTCACAAACACACTTGTCAAACGACGACCGTGACTCGGTTTTTTTAGCACGTACTACAAACTTCCCTGTTTGGGTTTCCGAAGAAGGGTTCGATTTGAAGAACTATTTTACTCTTTTATGCACTCCGTTTCTTAGAAATAATATTCTACATCATCAAGCCATATCATTCCTCACAAAACTTTTGTCAAACCTCGACCGTGACTCGGTTTTTTTAGCACGTACTACAAACTTCCCTGTTTGGGTTTCCGAAGAAGGGTTCGATTTGAAGAACTCTTTTACTGTTTTATGCACTCCGTTTCTTAGAAATAATATTCTACATCATCAAGCCATATCATTCCTCACAAAACTTTTGACAAACGTCGACCGTGACTCGGTTTTTTTATCGCATACTAAAAACTTCCCTGTTTTAGTTTCCGAAGAAGGGTTCGATTTGAAGAACTCTTTTACTGTTTTATGCACTCCGTATCTCAGAAATAATATTCTACATCATCAAGCCATATCATTCCTCACAAAACTTTCGTTGCACTCCGTATCTCAGAAATAATATTCTACATCATCAAGCCATATCATTCCTCACAAAACTTTCGTCAAACCTCGACCGTGACTCGGTTTTTTTAGCACGTACTACAAACTTCCCTGTTTGGATTTTCGAAGAAGGGTTCGATTTGAAGAACACTTTTACTCTTTTATGCACTCCGTTTCTTAGAAATAAGATTGTAAATCATCCAGCCTTATCATTCCTCACAACATTTTCGAAAAAAGTAGATCGTGACTCGGTTTTTTTAGCACGTACTAAAAACTTCCAGGTTTGGGTTTCCGAAGAAGGGTTCGATTTGAAGAACTCTTTTACTCTTTTATGCACTCCGTTTCTTAGAAATAATATTCTATATCATCAAGCCATATCATTCCTCACAAAACTTTTGACAAACGTCGACCGTGACTCGATTTTTTTAGCATCATCAAGCCATATCATTCCTCACAAAACTTTTGACAAACGTCGACCGTGACTCGATTTTTTTAGCACGTACTAAAAACTTCCTTGTTTGGGTTTCCGAAGAAGGGTTCCATTTGAAGAACTCTTTTACTTTTTTATGCACTCCGTTTCTTAGAAATAATATTCTACATCCTCAAGCCATATCATTCCTCACAAAACACTTGTCAAACGACGACCGTNACAAAACACTTGTCAAACGTCGACCGTGACTCGGTTTTTTTAGCACGTACTAAAAAGTTCCCTGTTTGGGTTTCCGAAGAAGGGTTCCATTTGAAGAACTCTTTTACTGTTTTATGCACTCCGTATCTCAGAAATAATATTCTACATCATCAAGCCGTATCATTCCTCACAAAACTTTCGTCAAACCTCGACCGTGACTCGGTTTTTTTAGCACGTACTACAAACTTCCCTGTTTGGATTTCCGAAGAAGGGTTCGATTTGAAGAACTCTTTTACTCTTTTATGCACTCCGTTTCTTAGAAATAATATTCTACATCCTCAAGCCATATCATTCCTCACAAAACACTTGTCAAACGTCGACCGTGACTCGGTTTTTTTAGCACGTACTACAAACTTCCCTGTTTGGATTTCCGAAGAAGGGTTCGATTTGAAGAACTCTTTTACTCTTTTATGCACTCCGTTTCTTAGAAATAATATTCTACATCATCAAGCCATATCATTCCTCACAAAACACTTGTCAAACGTCGACCGTGACTCGGTTTTTTTAGCACGTACTACAAACTTCTCTGTTTGGATTTCCGAAGAAGGGTTCGATTTGAAGAACTCTTTTACTCTTTTATGCACTCCGTTTCTTAGAAATAATATTCTACATCCTCAAGCCATATCATTCCTCACAAAACACTTGTCAAACGTCGACCGTGACTCGGTTTTTTTAGCACGTACTACAAACTTCTCTGTTTGGATTTCCGAAGAAGGGTTCGATTTGAAGAACTCTTTTACTCTTTTATGCACTCCGTTTCTTAGAAATAATATTCTACATCCTCAAGCCATATCATTCCTCACAAAACACTTGTCAAACGTCGACCGTGACTCGGTTTTTTTAGCACGTACTACAAACTTCTCTGTTTGGATTTCCGAAGAAGGGTTCGATTTGAAGAACTCTTTTACTCTTTTATGCACTCCGTTTCTTAGAAATAATATTCTACATCCTCAAGCCATATCATTCCTCACAAAACACTTGTCAAACGTCGACCGTGACTCGGTTTTTTTAGCACGTACTACAAACTTCCCTGTTTGGATTTCCGAAGAAGGGTTCGATTTGAAGAACTCTTTTACTCTTTTATGCACTCCGTTTCTTAGAAATAATATTCTACATCATCAAGCCATATCATTCCTCACAAAACTTTTGACAAACGTCAACCGTGACTCGGTTTTTTTAGCACGTACTAAAAACTTCCCTGTTTGGGTTTCCGAAGAAGGGTTCGATTTGAAGAACTCTTTTACTGTTTTATGCACTCCGTTTCTTAGAAATAATATTCTACATCATCAAGCCATATCATTCCTCACAAAACTTTTGACAAACGTCGACCGTGACTCGGTTTTTTTAGCACGTACTACAAACTTCCCTGTTTGGATTTCCGAAGAAGGGTTCGATTTAAAGAACTCTTTTACTCTATTATGCACTCCGTTTCTTAGAAATAAGATTATAAATCATCCAGCCTTATCATTCCTCACTAAACTTTCGAAAAAAGTAGATCATGACTCGGTTTTTTATCACTTACTAAAAACTTCCCTGTTTGGGTTTCCGAAGAAGGGTTCGATTTGAAGAACTCTTTTACTAATTTATGCACTCCGTTTCGTAGAAATAATATTCTACATCATCAAGCCATATCATTCCTCACAGAACTTTTGACAAACGTCGACCGTGACTCGGTTTTTTTATCGCGTACTAAAAAGTTCCCTATTTGGGTTTCCGAAGAAGGGTTCGATTTGAAGAACTCTTTTACTGTTTTATGCACTCCGTATCTCAGAAATAATATTCTACATCATCAAGCCGTATCATTCCTCACAAAACTTTCGTCAAACCTCGACCGTGACTCGGTTTTTTTAGCACGTACTACAAACTTTCCTGTTTTGATTTCCGAAGAAGGGTTCGATTTGAAGAACTCTTTTACTCTTTTATGCACTCCGTTTCTTAGAAATAAGATTATAAATCATCCAACCTTATCATTCCTCACTAAACTTTCGAAAAAAGTAGATCGTGACTCGGTTTTTTTATCACGTACTAAAAACTTCCCTGTTTGGGTTTTCGTAGAAGGGTTCGATTTGAAGAACTCTTTTACTGTTTTATGCACTCCGTTTCGTAGAAATAATATTCTACATCATCAAGCCATATCATTCCTCACAAAACTTTTGACAAACGTCGACCGTGACTCGGTTTTTTTATCGCGTACTAAAAAGTTCCCTATTTGGGTTTCCGAAGAAGGGTTCGATTTGAAGAACTCTTTTACTGTTTTATGCACTCCGTATCTCAGAAATAATATTCTACATCATCAAGCCGTATCATTCCTCACAAAACTTTCGTCAAACCTCGACCGTGACTCGGTTTTTTTAGCACGTACTACAAACTTCTCTGTTTGGATTTCCGAAGAAGGGTTCGATTTGAAGAACTCTTTCTCTTTTATGCACTCCGTTTCTTAGAAATAAGATTTAAATCATCAAGCCTTATCATTCCTCACTAAACTTTCAAAAAAAGTAGATCGTGAGTCGGTTTTTTTATCACGTACTAAAAACTTCCCTGTTTGGGTTTTCGAAGAAGGGTTCGATTTGAAGAACTCTTTTACTGTTTTATGCACTCCGTTTCTGAGAAATAATATTCTACATCATCAAGCCATATCGTTCCTCACAAAACTTTTGACAAACGTCGACCGTGACTCGGTTTCTTAATCCCGTACTAAAAAGTTCCCTGTTTGGGTTTCCGAAGAAGGGTTCCATTTGAAGAACTCTTTTACTGTTTTATGCACTCCGTTTCTTAGAAATAATATTCTACATCATCAAGCCATATCATTCCTCACAAAACACTTGTCAAACGTCGACCGTGACTCGGTTTTTTTAGCACGTACTAAAAAGTTCCCTATTTGGGTTTCCGAAGAAGGGTTCGATTTGAAGAACTATTTTACTGTTTTATGCCCTCCGTTTCTTAGAAATAATATTCTACATCATCAAGCAATATCATTCCTCACAAAACTTTTGTCAAACCTCGACCGTGACTCGGTTTTTTTAGCAAGTTCTACAAACTTCCCTGTTTGGGTTCCCGAAGAAGGGTTCGATTTGAAGAACTCTTTTACTGTTTTATGCACTCCGTTTCTTAGAAATAATATTCTACATCATCAAGCCATATCATTCCTCACAAAACTTTTGACAAACGTCGACCGTGACTCGGTTTTTTTAGCACGTACTACAAACTTCCCTGTTTGGATTTCCGAAGAAGGGTTCGATTTAAAGAACTCTTTTACTCTTTTATGCACTCCGTTTCTTAGAAATAAGATTATAAATCATCCAGCCTTATCATTCCTCACTAAACTTTCGAAAAAAGTAGATCGTGACTCGGTTTTTTATCACGTACTAAAAACTTCCCTGTTTGGGTTTCTGAAGAAGGGTTCGATTTGAAGAACTCTTTTACTAATTTATGCACTCCGTTTCGTAGAAATAATATTCTACATCATCAAGCCATATCATTCCTCACAAAACTTTTGACAAACGTCGACCGTGACTCGGTTTTTTTAGCACGTACTAAAAAGTTCCCTATTTGGGTTTCCGAAGAAGGTTTCGATTTGAAGAACTCTTTTACTGTTTTATGCACTCCGCTTCTTAGAAATAATATTCTACATCATCAAGCCATATCATTCCTCACAAAACACTTGTCAAACGACGACCGTGATTCGGTTTTTTTAGCACGTACTACAAACTTCCCTGTTTGGGTTTCCGAAGAAGGGTTCGATTTGAAGAACTCTTTTACTGTTTTATGCACTCCGTTTCTTAGAAATAATATTCTACATCATCAAGCCATATCATTCCTCACAAAACACTTGTCAAACGACGACCGTGATTCGGTTTTTTTAGCACGTACTACAAACTTTCCTGTTTGGGTTTCCGAAGAAGGGTTCGATTTGAAGAACTATTTTACTCTTTTATGCACTTCGTTTCTTAAAAATAATATTTTAAACGATCAAGCCTTATCATTCCTCACAAAACTTTCGAAAAAAGTAGATCGTGACTCGGTTTTTTATCACGTACTAAAAACTTCCCTGTTTGGGTTTCCGAAGAAGGGTTCCATAAGAAGAACTCTTTTACTGTTTTATGCACTCCGTTTCGTAGAAATAATATTCTACATCATCAAGCCATATCATTCCGCACAAAACTTTTGACAAACGTCGACCGTGACTCGGTTTTTTAGCACATACTAAAAACTTCCCTGTTTGGGTTTCCGAAGGAGGGTTCGATTTGAAGAACTATTTTACTCTTTTATGCACTCCGTTTCTTAGAAATAATATTCTACATCATCAAGCCATATCATTCCTCACAAAACTTTTGACAAACGTCGACCGTGACTCGGTTTTTTTAGCACGTACTAAAAACTTCCCTGTTTGGGTTTCCGAAGAAGGGTTCGATTTGAAGAACTCTTTTACTCTTTTATGCACTCCGTTTCTTAGAAATAATATTCTACATCATCAAGCCATATCATTCCTCACAAAACTTTTGTCAAACCTCGACCGTGACTCGGTTTTTTTAGCACGTACTACAAACTTCCCCGTTTGGATTTCCGAAGAAGGGTTCGATTTGAAGAACTCTTTTACTAATTTATGCACTCCGTTTCAAAGAAATAATATTCTACATCATCAAGCCATATCATTCCTCACAAAACTTCTGACAAACGTCGACCGTGACTCGGTTTTTTTATCGCGTACTAAAAACTTCCCTGTTTTAGTTTCCGAAGAAGGGTTCGATTTGAAGAACTCTTTTACTGTTTTATGCACTCCGTTTCTTAGAAATAATATTCTACATCATCAAGCCATATCATTCCTCACAAAACTTTTGACAAACGTCGACCGTGAGTCGCTTTTTTAATCACGTACTAAAAAGTTCCCTGTTTGGGTTTCCGAAGAAGGGTTCCATTTGAAGAACTTTTTTGCTGTTTTATGCACTCCGTTTCTTGGAAATAATATTCTACATCATCAAGCCATATCATTCCTCACAAAACTTTTGACAAACGTCGACCGTGACTCGGTTTTTTTATCACGTACTAAAAAGTTCCCTGTTTGGGTTTCCGAAGAAGGGTTCGATTTGAAGAACTCTTTTACTGTTTTATGCACTCCGTATCTCAGAAATAATATTCTACATCGTCAAGCCGTATCATTCCTCACAAAACTTTCGTCAAACCTCGACCGTGACTCGGTTTTTTTAGCACGTACTACAAACTTCTCTGTTTGGATTTCCGAAGAAGGGTTCGATTTGAAGAACTCTTTTACTCTTTTATGCACTCCGTTTCGTAGAAATAATATTCAACATCATCAAGCCATATCATTCCTCACAAAACTTTTGACAAACGTCGACCGTATCTCGGTTTTTTTATCGCGTACTAAAAACTTCCCTGTTTTAGTTTCCGAAGAAGGGTTCGATTTGAAGAACTCTTTTACTGTTTTATGCACTCCGTTTCTTAGAAATAATATTCTACATCATCAAGCCATATCATTCCTCACAAAACTTTTGTCAAACCTCGACCGTGACTCGGTTTTTTTAGCACGTACTACAAACTTCCCTGTTTGGATTTCCGAAGAAGGGTTCGATTTGAAGAACTGTTTTACTGTTTTATGCACTCCGTATCTCAGAAATAATATTCTACATCATCAAGCCGTATCATTCCTCACAAAACTTTCGTCAAACCTCGACCGTGACTCGGTTTTTTTAGCACGTACTACAAACTTCCCTGTTTGGATTTCCGAAGAAGGGTTCGATTTGAAGAACTTTTTTACTGTTTTATGCACTCCGTTTCGTAGAAATAATATTCTACATCATCAAGCCATATCATTCCTCACAAAACTTTTGACAAACGTCGATCGTGACTCGGTTTTTTAATCACGTACTAAAAAGTTCCCTGTTTTGGTTTCCGAAGAAGGGTTCCATTTGAAGAACTTTTTTACTGTTTTATGCAATCCGTTTCTTGGAAATAATATTCTACATCATCTAGCCTTATCATTCCTCACAAAACTTTTGACAAACGTCAACCGTGACTCGGTTTTTTTAGCACGTACTAAAAACTTCCCTGTTTGGGTTTCCGAAGAAGGGTTCCATTTGAAGAACTCTTTTACTGTTTTATGCACTCCGTTTCTTAGAAATAATATTCTACATCATCAAGCCATATCATTGCTCACAAAACACTTGTCAAACGACGACCGTGACTCGGTTTTTTTAGCACGTACTACAGACTTCCCTGTTTGGGTTTCCGAAGAAGAGTTCGATTTGAAGAATTATTTTACTCTTTTATGCACTCCGTTTCGTAGAAAAAATATTTTAAACGATCAAGCCTTATCATTCTTCACAAAACTTTCGAAAAAAGTATATCGTGACTCGGTTTTTTATAACGTACTAAAAACTTCCCTGTTTGGGTTTCCGAAGAAGGGTTCGATTTGAAAAACTCTTTTACTAATTTATGCACTCCGTTTCGTAGAAATAATATTCTACATCATCAAGCCATATCATTCCTCACAAAACTTTTGACAAACGTCGACCGTGACTCGGTTTTTTTATCACGTACTAAAAACTTCCCTGTTTGGGTTTCCGAAGAAGGGTTCGATTTGAAGAACTCTTTTACTGTTTTATGCACTCCGTTTCTTAGAAATAATATTCTACATCATCAAGCCATATCATTCCTCACAAAACTTTTGACAAACGTCGACCGTGACTCGGTTTTTTTATCGCGTACTAAAAACTTCCCTGTTTGGGTTTCCGAAGAAGGGTTCGATTTGAAGAACTCTTTTACTGTTTTATGCACTCCATTTCTTAGAAATAATATTCTACATCATCAAGCCATATCATTCCTCACAAAACTTTTGACAAACGTCGACCGTGACTCGGTTTTTTTATCGCGTACTAAAAACTTCCCTGTTTGGGTTTCCGAAGAAGGGTTCGATTTGAAGAACTCTTTTACTGTTTTATGCACTCCGTTTCTTAGAAATAATATTCTACATCATCAAGCCATATCATTCCTCACAAAACTTTCGAAAAAAGTAGACCGTGACTCGGTTTTTTTATCACGTACTAAAAACTTCCCTGTTTGGGTTTCCGAAGAAGGGTTCGATTTGAAGAACTCTTTTACTGTTTTATGCACTCCGTTTCTTAGAAATAATATTCTACATCATCAAGCCATATCATTCCTCACAATACTTTCGAAAAACGTAGAACGTGATTCGGTTTTTTTAGCACGTACTATAAACTTCCTTGTTTGGGTTTCCGAAGAAGGGTTCGATTTGAAGAACTCTTTTACTGTTTTATGCACTCCGTTTCTTAGAAATAATATTCTACATCATCAAGCCATATCATTCCTCACAAAACTTTTGACAAACGTCGACCGTGACTCGGTTTTTTTATCACGTACTAAAAACTTCCCTGTTTGGGTTTCCGAAGAAGGGTTCGATTTGAAGAACTCTTTTACTGTTTTATGCACTCCGTTTCTTAGAAATAATATTCTACATCATCAAGCCATATCATTCCTCACAAAACTTTTGACAAACGTCGACCGTGACTCGGTTTTTTTATCACGTACTAAAAACTTCCCTGTTTGGGTTTCCGAAGAAGGGTTCGATTTGAAGAACTCTTTTACTGTTTTATGCACTCCGTTTCTTAGAAATAATATTCTACATCATCAAGCCATATCATTCCTCACAAAACTTTTGACAAACGTCGACCGTGACTCGGTTTTTTTATCACGTACTAAAAACTTCCCTGTTTGGGTTTCCGAAGAAGGGTTCGATTTGAAGAACTCTTTTACTGTTTTATGCACTCCGTTTCTTAGAAATAATATTCTACATCATCAAGCCATATCATTCCTCACAAAACTTTTGACAAACGTCGATCGTGACTCGGTTTTTTTATCACGTACTAAAAACTTCCCTGTTTGGGTTTCCGAAGAAGGGTTCGATTTGAAGAACTCTTTTACTGTTTTATGCACTCCGTTTCTTAGAAATAATATTCTACATCATCAAGCCATATCATTCCTCACAAAACTTTTGACAAACGTCAACCGTGACTCGGTTTTTTTAGCACGTACTAAAAACTTCCCTGTTTGGGTTTCCGAAGAAGGGTTCCATTTGAAGAACTCTTTTACTGTTTTATGCACTCCGTTTCTTAGAAATAATAATCTACATCTTCAAGCCATATCATTCCTCACAAAACTTTTGTCAAACCTCGACCGTGACTCGGTTTTTTTAGCACGTACTACAAACTTCCCTGTTTGGGTTTCCGAAGAAAGGTTCGATTTGAAGAACGCTTTTACTCTTTTATGCACTCCGTTTCGTAGAAATAATATTCTACATCATCTAGCCTTATCATTCCTCACAAAACACTTGTCAAACGACGACCGTGATTCGGTTTTTTAGCACGTACTACAAACTTCCCTGTTTGGGTTTCCGAAGAAAGGTTCGATTTGAAGAACGCTTTTACTCTTTTATGCACTCCGTTTCGTAGAAATAATATTCTACATCATCAAGCCATATCATTCCTCACAAAACTTTTGACAAACGTCGACCGTGACTCGGTTTTTTTATCGCGTACTAAAAACTTCCCAGTTTTAGTTTCCGAAGAAAGGGTTCGATTTGAAGAATTCTTTTACTGTTTTATGCACTCCGTTTCTTAGAAATAATATTCTACATCATCAAGCCATATCATTCCTCACAAAACTTTTGACAAACGTCGACCGTGACTCGGTTTTTTTAGCACGTACTAAAAACTTCCCTGTTTGGGTTTCCGAAGAAGGGTTCGATTTGAAGAACTCTTTTACTCTTTTATGCACTCCGTTTCTTAGAAATAATATTTTAAACGATCAAGCCTTATTATTCCTCACAAAACTTTCGAAAAAAGTAGATCGTGACTCGGTTTTTTATCACGTACTAAAAACTTCCCTGTTTGGGTTTCCGAAGAAGGGTTCGATTTGAAGAACTCTTTTACTGTTTTATGCACTCCGTTTCTTAGAAATAATATTCTACATCATCAAGCCATATCATTCCTCACAAAACTTTTGACAAACGTCGACCGTGACTCGGTTTTTTAATCACGTACTAAAAAGTTCCCTGTTTGGGTTTTCGAAGAAAGGTTCCATTTGAAGAACGTTTTTACTGTTTTATGCACTCCGTTTCTTGGAAATAATATTCTACATCATCAAGCCATATCATTCCTCACAAAACTTTTGACAAACGTCAACCGTGACTCGGTTTTTTTAGCACGTACTAAAAACTTCCCTGTTTGGGTTTCTGAAGAAGGGTTCCATTTAAAGAACTCTTTTACTGTTTTATGCACTCCGTTTCTTAGAAATAATATTCTACATCTTCAAGCCATATCATTCCTCACAAAACTTTTGTCAAACCTCGACCGTGACTCGGTTTTTTTAGCACGTACTACAAACTTCCCTGTTTGGATTTCCGAAGAAGGGTTCGATTTGAAGAACTCTTTTACTGCTTTATGCACTCCGTTTCTTAGAAATAATATTCTACATCATTAAGCCATATCATTCCTCACAAAACGTTTGACAAACGTCGACCGTGACTCGGTTTTTTTAGCACGTACTACAAACTTCCCTATTTGGATTTCCGAAGAAGGGTTCGATTTGAAGAACTCTTTTACTGCTTTATGCACTCCGTTTCTTAGAAATAATATTCTACATCATTAAGCCATATCATTCCTCACAAAACGTTTGACAAACGTCGACCGTGACTCGGTTTTTTTAGCACGTACTACAAACTTCCCTATTTGGATTTCCGAAGAAGGGTTCGATTTGAAGAACTCTTTTACTGCTTTATGCACTCCGTTTCTTAGAAATAATATTCTACATCATTAAGCCATATCATTCCTCACAAAACGTTTGACAAACGTCGACCGTGACTCGGTTTTTTTAGCACGTACTACAAACTTCCCTATTTGGATTTCCGAAGAAGGGTTCGATTTGAAGAACTCTTTTACTGCTTTATGCACTCCGTTTCTTAGAAATAATATTCTACATCATTAAGCCATATCATTCCTCACAAAACGTTTGACAAACGTCGACCGTGACTCGGTTTTTTTAGCACGTACTACAAACTTCCCTATTTGGATTTCCGAAGAAGGGTTCGATTTGAAGAACTCTTTTACTGCTTTATGCACTCCGTTTCTTAGAAATAATATTCTACATCATTAAGCCATATCATTCCTCACAAAACGTTTGACAAACGTCGACCGTGACTCGGTTTTTTTAGCACGTACTACAAACTTCCCTATTTGGATTTCCGAAGAAGGGTTCGATTTGAAGAACTCTTTTACTGCTTTATGCACTCCGTTTCTTAGAAATAATATTCTACATCATTAAGCCATATCATTCCTCACAAAACGTTTGACAAACGTCGACCGTGACTCGGTTTTTTTAGCACGTACTACAAACTTCCCTATTTGGATTTCCGAAGAAGGGTTCGATTTGAAGAACTCTTTTACTGCTTTATGCACTCCGTTTCTTAGAAATAATATTCTACATCATTAAGCCATATCATTCCTCACAAAACGTTTGACAAACGTCGACCGTGACTCGGTTTTTTTAGCACGTACTACAAACTTCCCTATTTGGATTTCCGAAGAAGGGTTCGATTTGAAGAACTCTTTTACTGCTTTATGCACTCCGTTTCTTAGAAATAATATTCTACATCATTAAGCCATATCATTCCTCACAAAACGTTTGACAAACGTCGACCGTGACTCGGTTTTTTTAGCACGTACTACAAACTTCCCTATTTGGATTTCCGAAGAAGGGTTCGATTTGAAGAACTCTTTTACTGCTTTATGCACTCCGTTTCTTAGAAATAATATTCTACATCATTAAGCCATATCATTCCTCACAAAACGTTTGACAAACGTCGACCGTGACTCGGTTTTTTTAGCACGTACTACAAACTTCCCTATTTGGATTTCCGAAGAAGGGTTCGATTTGAAGAACTCTTTTACTGCTTTATGCACTCCGTTTCTTAGAAATAATATTCTACATCATTAAGCCATATCATTCCTCACAAAACGTTTGACAAACGTCGACCGTGACTCGGTTTTTTTAGCACGTACTACAAACTTCCCTATTTGGATTTCCGAAGAAGGGTTCGATTTGAAGAACTCTTTTACTGCTTTATGCACTCCGTTTCTTAGAAATAATATTCTACATCATTAAGCCATATCATTCCTCACAAAACGTTTGACAAACGTCGACCGTGACTCGGTTTTTTTAGCACGTACTACAAACTTCCCTATTTGGATTTCCGAAGAAGGGTTCGATTTGAAGAACTCTTTTACTGCTTTATGCACTCCGTTTCTTAGAAATAATATTCTACATCATTAAGCCATATCATTCCTCACAAAACGTTTGACAAACGTCGACCGTGACTCGGTTTTTTTAGCACGTACTACAAACTTCCCTATTTGGATTTCCGAAGAAGGGTTCGATTTGAAGAACTCTTTTACTGCTTTATGCACTCCGTTTCTTAGAAATAATATTCTACATCATTAAGCCATATCATTCCTCACAAAACGTTTGACAAACGTCGACCGTGACTCGGTTTTTTTAGCACGTACTACAAACTTCCCTATTTGGATTTCCGAAGAAGGGTTCGATTTGAAGAACTCTTTTACTGCTTTATGCACTCCGTTTCTTAGAAATAATATTCTACATCATTAAGCCATATCATTCCTCACAAAACGTTTGACAAACGTCGACCGTGACTCGGTTTTTTTAGCACGTACTACAAACTTCCCTATTTGGATTTCCGAAGAAGGGTTCGATTTGAAGAACTCTTTTACTGCTTTATGCACTCCGTTTCTTAGAAATAATATTCTACATCATTAAGCCATATCATTCCTCACAAAACGTTTGACAAACGTCGACCGTGACTCGGTTTTTTTAGCACGTACTACAAACTTCCCTATTTGGATTTCCGAAGAAGGGTTCGATTTGAAGAACTCTTTTACTGCTTTATGCACTCCGTTTCTTAGAAATAATATTCTACATCATTAAGCCATATCATTCCTCACAAAACGTTTGACAAACGTCGACCGTGACTCGGTTTTTTTAGCACGTACTACAAACTTCCCTATTTGGATTTCCGAAGAAGGGTTCGATTTGAAGAACTCTTTTACTGCTTTATGCACTCCGTTTCTTAGAAATAATATTCTACATCATCAAGCCATATCATTCCTCACAAAACTTTTGACAAACCTCGACCGTGACTCGGTTTTTTTAGCACGTACTACAAACTTCCCTGTTTGGATTTCCGAAGAAGGGTTCGATTTGAAGAACTCTTTTACTCTTTTATGCACTCCGTTTCTTAGAAATAAGATTATAAATCATCAAGCCTTATCATTCCTCACAAAACTTTCGAAAAAAGTAGATCGTGACTCGGTTTGTTTATCCCGTACTAAAAACTTCCCTGTTTGGGTTTCCGAAGAAGGGTTCCATTTGAAGAACTCTATTACAGTTTTAAGCACTCTGTTTCTCAGAAATAATATTCTACATCATCAAGCCATATCATTCCTCACAAAACTTTTGACAAACGTCGACCGTGACTCGGTTTTTTTATCACGTACTAAAAACTTCCCTGTTTGGGTTTCCGAAGAAGGGTTCGATTTGAAGAACTCTTTTACTGTTTTATGCACTCCGTTTCTCAGAAATAATATTCTACATCATCAAGCCATATCATTCCTCACAAAACTTTTGACAAACGTCGACCGTGACTCGGTTTTTTTATCGCGTACTAAAAACTTCCCTGTTTTAGTTTCCGAAGAAAGAGTTCGATTTGAAGAATTCTTTTACTGTTTTATGCACTCCGTTTCTTAGAAATAATATTCTACATCATCAAGCCATATCATTCCTCACAAAACTTTTGACAAACGTCGACCGTGACTCGGTTTTTTTAGCACGTACTAAAAACTTCCCTGTTTGGGTTTCCGAAGAAGGGTTTGATTTGAAGAACTCTTTTACTCTTTTATGCACTCCGTTTCTTAGAAATAATATTATAAATCATCAAGCTTTATCATTCCTCACAAAACTTTTGTCAAACATCGAACGTGACTCGGTTTTTTTAGCACGTACTACAAACTTCCCTGTTTGGGTTTCCGAAGAAGGGTTCGATTTGAAGAACTCTTTTACTCTTTTATGCACTCCGTTTCTTAGAAATAATATTATAAATCATCAAGACTTATCATTCCTCACAAAACTTTTGTCAAACATCGTACGTGACTCGGTTTTTTTAGCACGTACTACAAACTTCCCTGTTTGGGTTTCCGAAGAAGGGTTCGATTTGAAGAACTCTTTTACTCTTTTATGCACTCCGTTTCTTAGAAATAATGTTATAAATCATCAAGCCTTATCATTCCTCACAAAACTTTTGTCAAACATCGAACGTGACTCGGTTTTTTTAGCACGTACTACAAACTTCCCTGTTTGGGTTTCCGAAGAAGGGTTCCATTTGAAGAACTCTTTTACTGTTTTATGCACTCCGTTTCTTAGAAATAATGTTATAAATCATCAAGCCTTATCATTCCTCACAAAACTTTTGTCAAACATCGAACGTGACTCGGTTTTTTTAGCACGTACTACAAACTTCCCTGTTTGGGTTTCCGAAGAAGGGTTCCATTTGAAGAACGTTTTTACTGTTTTATGCACTCCGTTTCTTAGAAATAATATTCTACATCATCAAGCCATATCATTCCTCACAAAACTTTTGACAAACGTCAACCGTGACTCGGTTTTTTTAGCACGTACTAAAAACTTCCCTGTTTGGGTTTCCGAAGAAGGGTTCCATTTGAAGAACTCTTTTACTGTTTTATGCACTCCGTTTCTTAGAAATAATATTCTACATCATCAAGCCATATCATTCCTCACAAAACTTTTGACAAATGTCGACCGTGACTCGGTTTTTTAATCACGTACTAAAAAGTTCCCTGTTTGGGTTTCCGAAGAAGGGTTCCATTTGAAGAACGTTTTTACTGTTTTATGCACTCCGTTTCTTGGAAATAATATTCTACATCATCAAGCCATATCATTCCTCACAAAACTTTTGACAAACGTCAACCGTGACTCGGTTTTTTTAGCACGTACTAAAAATTTCCCTGTTTGGGTTTCTGAAGAAGGGTTCCATTTAAAGAACTCTTTTACTGTTTTATGCACTCCGTTTCTTAGAAATAATATTCTACATCTTCAAGCCATATCATTCCTCACAAAACTTTTGTCAAACCTCGACCGTGACTCGGTTTTTTTAGCACGTACTACAAACTTCCCTGTTTGGATTTCCGAAGAAGGGTTCGATTTGAAGAACTCTTTTACTCTTTTATGCACTCCGTTTCTTAGAAATAAGATTATAAATCATCAAGCCTTATCATTCCTCACAAAACTTTCGAAAAAAGTAGATCGTGACTCGGTTTGTTTATCCCGTACTAAAAACTTCCCTGTTTGGGTTTCCGAAAAAGGGTTCCATTTGAAGAACTCTTTTACAGTTTTAAGCACTCTGTTTCTCAGAAATAATATTCTACATCATCAAGCCATATCATTCCTCACAAAACTTTTGACAAACGTCGACCGTGACTCGGTTTTTTTATCGCGTACTAAAAACTTCCCTGTTTTAGTTTCCGAAGAAGGGTTCGATTTGAAGAACTCTTTTACTATTTTATGCACTCCGTTTCTTAGAAATAATATTCTACATCATTAAGCCATATCATTCCTCACAAAACGTTTGACAAACGTCGACCGTGACTCGGTTTTTTTAGCACGTAATAAAAACTTCCCTGTTTGGGTTTCCGAAGAAGGGTTCGATTTGAAGAACTCTTTTACTGTTTTATGCACTCCGTTTCTTAGAAATAATATTCTACATCATCAAGCCATATCATTCCTCACAAAACTTTTGACAAACGTCGACCGTGACTCGGTTTTTTTAGCACGTACTAAAAACTTCCCTGTTTGGGTTTCCGAAGAAGGGTTCGATTTGAAGAACTCTTTTACTGTTTTATGCACTCCGTTTCTTAGAAATAATATTCTACATCATCAAGCCATATCATTCCTCACAAAACTTTTGACAAACGTCGACCGTGACTCGGTTTTTTTAGCACGTACTAAAAACTTCCCTGTTTGGGTTTCCGAAGAAGGGTTCGATTTGAAGAACTCTTTTACTGTTTTATGCACTCCGTTTCTTAGAAATAATATTCTACATCATCAAGCCATATCATTCCTCACAAAACTTTTGACAAACGTCGACCGTGACTCGGTTTTTTTAGCACGTACTAAAAACTTCCCTGTTTGGGTTTCCGAAGAAGGGTTCGATTTGAAGAACTCTTTTACTGTTTTATGCACTCCGTTTCTTAGAAATAATATTCTACATCATCAAGCCATATCATTCCTCACAAAACTTTTGACAAACGTCGACCGTGACTCGGTTTTTTTAGCACGTACTAAAAACTTCCCTGTTTGGGTTTCCGAAGAAGGGTTCGATTTGAAGAACTCTTTTACTGTTTTATGCACTCCGTTTCTTAGAAATAATATTCTACATCATCAAGCCATATCATTCCTCACAAAACTTTTGACAAACGTCGACCGTGACTCGGTTTTTTTAGCACGTACTAAAAACTTCCCTGTTTGGGTTTCCGAAGAAGGGTTCGATTTGAAGAACTCTTTTACTGTTTTATGCACTCCGTTTCTTAGAAATAATATTCTACATCATCAAGCCATATCATTCCTCACAAAACTTTTGACAAACGTCGACCGTGACTCGGTTTTTTTAGCACGTACTAAAAACTTCCCTGTTTGGGTTTCCGAAGAAGGGTTCGATTTGAAGAACTCTTTTACTGTTTTATGCACTCCGTTTCTTAGAAATAATATTCTACATCATCAAGCCATATCATTCCTCACAAAACTTTTGACAAACGTCGACCGTGACTCGGTTTTTTTAGCACGTACTAAAAACTTCCCTGTTTGGGTTTCCGAAGAAGGGTTCGATTTGAAGAACTCTTTTACTCTTTTATGCACTCCGTTTCTTAGAAATAATATTATAAATCATCAAGCCTTATCATTCCTCACAAAACTTTTGTCAAACATCGAACGTGACTCGGTTTTTTTAGCACGTACTACAAACTTCCCTGTTTGGGTTTCCGAAGAAGGGTTCGATTTGAAGAACTCTTTTACTCTTTTATGCACAACGTTTCTTAGAAAAAATATTATAAATCATCAAGCCTTATCATTCCTCACAAAACTTTTGTCAAACATCGAACGTGACTCGGTTTTTTTAGCACGTACTACAAACTTCCCTGTTTGGGTTTCTGAAGAAGGGTTCGATTTGAAGAACTCTTTTACTCTTTTATGCACTCCGTTTCTTAGAAATAATATTCTACATCATCAAGCCATATCATTCCTCACAAAACTTTTGACAAACGTCGACCGTGACTCGGTTTTTTTATCGCGTACTAAAAACTTCCTTCTTTTAGTTTCCGAAGAAGGGTTCGATTTGAAGAACTCTTTTACTGTTTTATGCACTCCATTTCTTAGAAATAATATTCTACATCATCAAGCCATATCATTCCTCACAAAACACTTGTCAAACGACGACCGTGACTCGGTTTTTTTAGCACAGACTACAAACTTCCCTGTTTGGGTTTCCGAAGAAGGGTTCGATTTGAAGAACTCTTTTACTCTTTTATGCACTCCGTTTCTTAGAAATAAGATTATAAATCATCAAGCCTTATCATTCCTCACAAAACTATTGACAAACGTCGACCGTGACTCGGATTTTTTAGCACGTACTAAAAAGTTCCCTGTTTGGGTTTCCGAAGAAGGGTTCGATTTGAAGAACTCTTTTACTGTTTTATGCACTCCGTTTCTTAGAAATAATATTCTACATCATCAAGCCATATCATTCCTCAAAAAACACTTGTCAAACGACGACCGTGACTCGGTTTTTTTAGCACGTACTAAAAACTTCCCTGTTTGGGTTTCCGAAGAAGGGTTCGATTTGAAGAACTCTTTTACTGTTTTATGCACTCCGTTTCTTAGAAATAATATTCTACATCATCAAGCCATATCATTCCTCAAAAAACACTTGTCAAACGACGACCGTGACTCGGTTTTTTTAGCACGTACTACAAACTTCCCTGTTTGGGTTTCCGAAGAAGGGTTCGATTTGAAGAACTCTTGTACTGTTTTATGCACTCCGTTTCTTAGAAATAATATTCTACATCATCAAGCCATATCATTCCTCAGAAAACTTTTGACAAATGACGACCGTGACTCGGTTTTTTTAGCACGTACTAAAAACTTCCCTGTTTGGGTTTCCGAAGAAGGGTTCGATTTGAAGAACTATTTTACTCTTTTATGCACTCCGTTTCTTAGAAATAATATTTTAAACGATCAAGCCTTATCATTCCTCACAAAACTTTCGAAAAAAGTAGATCGTGACTCGGTTTTTTATCACGTACTAAAAACTTCCCAGTTTGGGTTTCCGAAGAAGGGTTCGATTTGAAGAACTCTTTTACTGTTTTATGCACTCCGTTTCTTAGAAATAATATTCTACATCATCAAGCCTTAACATTCCTCACAAAACATTCGAAAAACGTCGATCGTGACTCGGTTTTTTTAGCACAGACTACAAACTTCCCTGTTTGGATTTCCGAAGAAGGGTTCGATTTGAAGAACAGTTTTACTGTTTTATGCACTCCGTTTCTTAGAAATAATATTCTACATCATCAAGCCATATCATTCCTCACAAAACACTTGTCAAACGACGACCGTGACTCGGTTTTTTTAGCACGTACTAAAAAGTTCCCTGTTTGGGTTTCCGAAGAAGGGTTCGATTTGAAGAACTCTTTTACTCTTTTATGCACTCCGTTTCTTAGAAATAATATTTTAAAAGATCAAGCCTTATCATTCCTCACAAAACTTCCGAAAAAAGTAGATCGTGACTCGAATTTTTTAGCACGTACTAAAAAGTTCCCTGTTTGGGTTTCCGAAGAAGGGTTCCATTTGAAGAACTCTTTTACTGTTTTATGCACTCCGTTTCTTAGAAATAATATTCTACATCATCAAGTCATATCATTCCTCAGAAAACTTTTGACAAACGTCGACCGGGACTCGGATTTTTTAGCACGTACTAAAAAGTTCCCTGTTTGGGTTTCCGAAGAAGGGTTCGATTTGAAGAACTCTTTTACTGTTTTATGCACTCCGTTTCTTAGAAATAATATTGTAAATCATCAAGCCATATCATTCCTCAGAAAACTTTTGACAAACGTCGACCGGGACTCGGATTTTTTAGCACGTACTAAAAAGTTCCCTGTTTGTGTTTCCGAAGAAGGGTTCGATTTGAAGAACTCTTTTACTGTTTTATGCACTCCGTTTCTTAGAAATAATATTCTACATCATCAAGCCATATCATTCCTCACAAAACTTTTGACAAACGACGACCGTGACTCGGTTTTTTTAGCACGTACTAAAAACTTCCCTGTTTGGGTTTCCGAAGAAGTGTTCGATTTGAAGAACTATTTTACTCTTTTATGCACTCCGTTTCTTAGAAATAATATTTTAAACGATCAAGCCTTATCATTCCTCACAAAACTTTCGAAAAAAGTAGATCGTGACTCGGTTTTTTATCACGTACTAAAAACTTCCCTGTTTGGGTTTCCGAAGAAGGGTTCGATTTGAAGAACTCTTTTACTGTTTTATGCACTCCGTTTCTTAGAAATAATATTCTACATCATCAAGCCATATCATTCCTCACAAAATTTTTGCAAACCTCGACCGTGACTCGGTTTTTTTAGCACGTACTACAAACTTCCCTATTTGTATTTCCGAAGAAGGGTTCGATTTGAAGAACTCTTTTACTCTTTTATGCTCTCCGTTTCTTAGAAATAAGATTATAAATCATCAAGCCTTATCATTCCTCACAAAACTTTCGAAAAACTCCGTTTCTTAGAAATAAGATTATAAATCATCAAGCCTTATCATTCCTCACAAAACTTTCGAAAAAAGTAGATCGTGACTCGGTTTTTTAGTCACGTACTAAAAACTTCCCTGTTTGGGTTTCCGAAGAAGGGTTCGATTTGAAGATTTCTTTTACTGTTTTATGCACTCCGTTTCGTAGAAATAATATTCTACATCATCAAGCCATATCATTCCTCACAAAACTTTTGTCAAACCTCGACCGTGACTCGGTTTTTTTAGCACGTACTGCAAACTTTCCTATTTGTATTTCTGAAGAATGGTTCGATTTGAAGAACTCTTTTACTCTTTTATGCACTCCGTTTTTTAGAAATAATATTTTAAATCATCAAGCCTTATCATTCCTCACAAAACTTTCGAAAAAAGTAGATCGTGACTCGGTTTTTTTAGCACGTACTAAAAACTTCCCTGTTTGGGTTTCCGAAGAAGGGTTCCATTTGAAGAACTCTTTTACTGTTTTATGCACTCCGTTTCTTAGAAATAATATTCTACATCATCAAGCCATATCATTCCTCAGAAAACTTTTGACAAACGTCGACCGGGACTCGGATTTTTTAGCACGTACTAAAAAGTTCCCTGTTTGGGTTTCCGAAGAAGGGTTCGATTTGAAGAACTCTTGTACTGTTTTATGCACTCCGTTTCTTAGAAATAATATTCTACATCATCAAGCCATATCATTCCTCAGAAAACTTTTGACAAACGACGACCGTGACTCGGTTTTTTTAGCACGTACTAAAAACTTCCCTGTTTGGGTTTCCGAAGAAGGGTTCGATTTGAAGAACTATTTTACTCTTTTATGCACTCCGTTTCTTAGAAATAATATTTAAAACGATCAAGCCTTATCATTCCTCACAAAACTTTCGAAAAAAGTAGATCGTGACTCGGTTTTTTATCACGTACTAAAAACTTCCCTGTTTGGGTTTCCGAAAAAGGGTTCGATTTGAAGAACTCTTTTACTGTTTTATGCACTCCGTTTCTTAGAAATAATATTCTACATCATCAAGCCATATCATTCCTCAGAAAACTTTTGACAAACGACGACCGTGACTCGGTTTTTTTAGCACGTACTACAAACTTCCCTGTTTGGGTTTCCGAAGAAGGGTTCGATTTGAAGAACTCTTTTACTCTTTTATGCACTCCGTTTCTTAGAAATAATATTTTAAATCATCAAGCCTTATCATTCCTCACAAAACTTTCGAAAAAAGTAGATGGTGACTCGGTTTTTTTATCACGTACTAAAAACTTCCCTGTTTGGGTTTCCGAAGAAGGGTTCGATTTGAAGAACTCTTTTACTGTTTTATGCATTCCGTTTCTTAGAAATAATATTCTACATCATCAAGCCATATCATTCCTCACAAAACTTTTGTCAAACCTCGACCGTGACTCGGCTTTTTTAGCACGTACTACAAACTTCCCTATTTGTATTTCCGAAGAAGGGTTCGATTTGAAGAACTCTTTTACTGTTTTATGCGCTCCGTTTCTTAGAAATAAGATTCTACATCATCAAGCCATATCATTCCTCAGAAAACTTTTGACAAACGTCGACCGTGACTCGGATTTTATAGCACGTACTAAAAAGTTCCCTGTTTGGGTTTCCGAAGAAGGGTTCCATTTGAAGAACTCTTTTACTGTTTTATGCACTCCGTTTCTTAGAAATAATATTCTACATCATCAAGCCATATCATTCCTCACAAAACACTTGTCAAACGACGACCGTCACTCGGTTTTTTTAGCACGTACTACAAACTTCCCTGTTTGGGTTTCCGAAGAAGGGTTCGATTTGAAGAACTCTTTTACTGTTTTATGCACTCCGTTTCGTAGAAATAATATTCTACATAATCAAGCCATATCATTCCTCACAAAACACTTGTCAAACGACGACCGTGATTCGGTTTTTTTAGCACGTATTACAAACTTCCCTGTTTGGGTTTCCGAAGAAGGGTTCGATTTGAAGAACTCTTTTACTCTTTTATGCACTCCGTTTCATAGAAATAATATTTTAAATCATCAAGCCTTATCATTCCTCACAAAACTTTCGAAAAAAGTAGATCGTGACTCGGTTTTTTTAGCACGTACTAAAAACTTCCCTGTTTGGTTTTCCGAAGAAGGGTTCCATTTGAAGAACACTTTTACTGTTTTATGCACTCCGTTTCTTAGAAATAATATTCTACATCATCAAGCCATATCATTCCTCAGAAAACTTTTGACAAACGTCGACCAGGACTCGGATTTTTTAGCACGTACTAAAAAGTTCCCTGTTTGGGTTTCCGAAGAAGGGTTCCATTTGAAGAACTCTTTTACTGTTTTATGCACTCCGTTTCTTAGAAATAATATTCTACATCATCAAGCCATATCATTCCTCAGAAAACTTTTGACAAACGTCGACCGGGACTCGGATGTTTTAGCACGTACTAAAAAGTTCCCTGTTTGGGTTTCCGAAGAAGGGTTCGATTTGAAGAACTCTTTTACTGTTTTATGCACTCCGTTTCTTAGAAATAACATTCTACATCATCAAGCCATATCATTCCTCACAAAACACTTGTCAAACGACGACCGTGACTCGGTTTTTTTAGCACGTACTAAAAACTTCCCTGTTTGGGTTTCCGAAGAAGGGTTCGATTTGAAGAACTCTTTTACTCTTTTATGCACTCCGTTTCTTAGATATAATATTTTAAAAGATCAAGCCTTATCATTCCTCACAAAACTTCCAAAAAAAGTAGATCGTGACTCGGATTTTTTAGCACGTACTAAAAAGTTCCCTGTTTGGGTTTCCGAAGAAGGGTTCCATTTGAAGAACTCTTTTACTGTTTTATGCACTCCGTTTCTTAGAAATAATATTCTACATCATCAAGCCATATCATTCCTCAGAAAACTTTTGACAAACGTCGACCGGGACTCGGATTTTTTAGCACGTACTAAAAAGTTCCCTGTTTGGGTTTCCGAAGAAGGGTTCGATTTGAAGAACTCTTTTACTGTTTTATGCACTCCGTTTCTTAGAAATAATATTCTAAATCATCAAGCCATATCATTCCTCAGAAAACTTTTTGACAAACGTCGACCGGGACTCGGATTTTTTAGCACGTACTAAAAAGTTCCCTGTTTGGGTTTCCGAAGAAGGGTTCGATTTGAAGAACTCTTTTACTGTTTTATGCACTCCGTTTCTTAGAAATAATATTCTACATCATCAAGCCATATCATTCCTCACAAAACTTTTGTCAAACCTCGACCGTGACTCGGTTTTTTTAGCATGTACTAAAAACTTCCCTGTTTGGGTTTCCGAAGAAGTGTTCGATTTGAAGAACTATTTTACTCTTTTATGCACTCCGTTTCTTAGAAATAATATTTTAAACGATCAAGCCTTATCATTCCTCACAAAACTTTCGAAAAAAGTAGATCGTGACTCGGTTTGTTTATCCCGTACTAAAAAGTTCCCTGTTTGGGTTTCCGAAGAAGGGTTCGATTTGAAGAACTCTTTTACTGTTTTATGCACTCCGTTTCTTAGAAATAATATTCTACATCATCAAGCCATATCATTCCTCACAAAACTTTTGACAAACGTCGACCGTGACTCGGTTTTTTTAGCACGTACTAAAAACTTCCCTGTTTGGGTTTCCGAAGAAGGGTTCGATTTGAAGAACTCTTTTACTGTTTTATGCACTCCGTTTCTTAGAAATAATATTCTACATCATCAAGCCATATCATTCCTCACAAAACTTTTGACAAACGTCGACCGTGACTCGGTTTTTTTATCGCGTACTAAAAAGTTCCCTATTTGGGTTTCCGAAGAAGGGTTCGATTTGAAGAACTCTTACTGTTTTATGCACTCCGTATCTCAGAAATAATGTTCTACATCATCAAGCCGTATCATTCCTCACACAACACTTGTCAAACGACGACCGTGATTCGGTTTTTTTAGCACGTACTACAAACTTCCCTGTTTGGATTTCCGAAGAAGGGTTCGATTTGAAGATATCTTTTACTCTTTTATGCACTCCGTTTCTTAGAAATAATATTTTAAATCATCAAGCCTTATCATTCCTCACAACATTTTCAAAAAAGTAGATCGTGACTCGGTTTTTTTATCACGTACTAAAAACTTCCCTTTTTGGGTTTTCGAAGAAGGGTTCGATTTGAAGAACTCTTTTACTGTTTTATGCACTCCGTTTCTTAGAAATAATATTCTACATCATCAAGCCATATGATTCCTCACAAAACTTTTGACAAACGTCGACCGTGACTCGGTTTTTTTAGCACGTACTAAAAACTTCATTCCTCACAAAACTTTTGACAAACGTCGACCGTGACTCGGTTTTTTTAGCACGTACTAAAAACTTCCTTGTTTGGGTTTCCGAAGAAGAGTTCGATTTGAAGAACTCTTTTACTTTTTTATGCACTCCGTTTCTTAGAAATAATATTCTACATCATCAAGCAATATCATTCTTCAGAAAACTTTTGACAAACGTCGACCGTGACTCGGTTTTTTTAGCATGTACTAAAAACTTCCTTGTTTGGGTTTCCGAAGAAGGGTTCCATTTGAAGAACTCTTTTACTGTTTTATGCACTTCGTTTCTTAGAAATAATATTCTACATCATCAAGCCATATCATTCCTCACAAAACACTTGTCAAACGACGACCGTGACTCGGTTTTTTTAGCACGTACTAAAAACTTCCCTGTTTGAATTTCCAAAGAAGGGTTCGATTTGAAGAACTCTTTTACTCTTTTATGCACTCCGTTTCTTAGAAATAAGATTATAAATCATCAAGCCTTATCATTCCTCACAAAACTTTCGAAAAAAGTAGATCGTGACTCGGTTTTTTTATCACGTACTAAAAACTTCCCTGTTTGGGTTTCCGAAGAAGGGTTCGATTTGAAGAACTCTTTTACTGTTTTATGCACTCCGTTTCTTAGAAATAATATTCTACATCATCAAGCCATATCATTCCTCACAAAACTTTTGTCAAACCTCGACCGTGACTCGGTTTTTTTAGCACGTACTACAAACTTCCCTGTTTGGATTTCCGAAGAAGGGTTCGATTTGAAGAACTCTTTTACTCTTTTATGCACTCCGTTTCTTAGAAATAAGATTATAAATCATCAAGCCTTATCATTCCTCACAAAACTTTCGAAAAAAGTAGATCGTGACTCGGTTTGTTTATCCCGTAATAAAAAGTTCCCTGTTTGGGTTTCCGAAGAAGGGTTCGATTTGAAGAACTCTTTTACTGTTTTATGCACTCTGTTTCTTAGAAATAATATTCTACATCATCAAGCCATATCATTCCTCACAAAACTTTTGTCAAACCTCGACCGTGACTCGGTTTTTTTAGGACGTACTACAAACTTCCTTGTTTGGATTTTCGAAGAAGGGTTCGATTTGAAGAACTCTTTTACTCTTTTATGCACTCCGTTTCTTAGAAATAAGATTATAAATCATCAAGCCTTATCGTTCCTCACTAAACTTTCGAAAAAAGTAGATTGTGACTCGGTTTTTTTATCACGTAATAAAAACTTCCCTGTTTGGGTTTTCGAAGAAGGGTTCGATTTGAAGAACTCTTTTACTGTTTTATGCACTCCGTTTCTTCGAAATAATATTCTACATCATCAAGCCATATCATTCCTCACAAAACTTTTGACAAACGTCGACCGTGACTCGGTTTTTTTATCGCGTACTAAAAAGTTCCCTATTTGGGTTTCCGAAGAAGGGTTCGATTTGAAGAACTCTTACTGTTTTATGCACTCCGTATCTCAGAAATAATATTCTACATCATCAAGCCGTATCATTCCTCACAAAACACTTGTCAAACGACGACCGTGATTCGGTTTTTTTAGCACGTACTACAAACTTCCCTGTTTGGGTTTCCGAAGAAGGGTTCGATTTGAAGATATCTTTTACTCTTTTATGCACTCCGTTTCTTAGAAATAATATTTTAAATCATCAAGACTTATCATTCCTCACAACATTTTCAAAAAAGTAGATCGTGACTCGGTTTTTTTATCACGTACTAAAAACTTCCCTTTTTGGGATTTTGAAGAAGGGTTCGATTTGAAGAACTCTTTTACTGTTTTATGCACTCCGTTTCTTAGAAATAATATTCTACATCATCAAGCCATATCACTCCTCACAAAACACTTGTCAAACGACGACCGTGACTCGGTTTTTTTAGCACGTACTATAAACTTCCCTGTTTGGGTTTCCGAAGAAGGGTTCGATTTGAAGAACTATTTTACTCTTTTATGCACTCCGTTTCTTAGAAATAATATTTTAAATCATCAAGCCTTATCATTCCTCACAACATTTTCGAAAAAAGTAGATCGTGACTCGGTTTTTTTATCACGTACTAAAAACTTCCCTGTTTTAGTTTCCGAAGAAGGGTTCGATTTGAGGAACTCTTTTACTAATTTATGCATTCCGTTACATAGAAATAATATTCTACATCATCAAGCCATATCATTCCTCACAAAACTTTTGACAAACGTCGACCGTGACTCGGTTTTTTTAGCACGTACTACAAACTTCCCTATTTGTATTTCCGAAGAAGGGTTCGATTTGAAGAACTCTTTTACTCTTTTATGCACTCCGTTTCTTAGAAATAAGATTATAAATCATCAAGCCTTATCATTCCTCACAAAACTTTCGAAAAAAGTAGATCGTGACTCAGTTTTTTAGTCACGTACTAAAAACTTCCCTGTTTGGGTTTCCGAAGAAGGGTTCGATTTGAAGAACTCTTTTACTGTTTTATGCACTCCGTTTCGTAGAAATAATATTCTACATCATCAAGCCATATCATTCCTCACAAAACTTTTGTCAAACCTCGACCGTGACTCGGTTTTTTTAGCACGTACTACAAACTTCCCTGTTTGGATTTCCGAAGAAGGGTTCGATTTGAAGAACTCTTTTACTCTTTTATGCACTCCGTTTCTTAGAAATAATATTTTAAATCATCAAGCCTTATCATTCCTCACAAAACTTTCGAAAAAAGTAGATCGTGACTCGGTTTGTTTATCCCGTACTAAAAAGTTCCCTGTTTGGGTTTCCGAAGAAGGGTTCGATTTGAAGAACTCTTTTACTCTTTTATGCACTCCGTTTCTTAGAAATAATATTCTACATCATCAAGCCATATCATTCCTCACAAAACTTTTGTCAAACCTCGACCGTGACTCGGTTTTTTTAGCACGTACTAAAAAGTTCCCTGTTTGGGTTTCCGAAGAAGGGTTCCATTTGAAGAACTTTTTTACTATTTTATGCACTCCGTTTCATGGAAATAATATTCTACATCATCAAGCCATATCATTCCTCACAAAACTTTTGACAAACGTCAACCGTGACTCGGTTTTTTTAGCACGTACTAAAAACTTCCCTGTTTGGGTTTCCGAAGAAGAGTTCGATTTGAAGAACTCTTTTACTGTTTTATGCACTCTGTTTCTTAGAAATAATATTCTATATCATCAAGCCATATCATTCATCACAAAACTTTTGACAAACGTCGACCGTGACTCGAATTTTTTAGCACGTACTAAAAAGTTTCCTGTTTGGGTTTCCGAAGAAGGGTTTGATTTGAAGAAATCTTTTACTGTTTTATGCACTCCGTTTCTTAGAAATAATATTCTACATCATCAAGCCATATCATTCCTCATAAAACTTTTGACAAACGTCGACCGTGACTCGGTTTTTTTAGCATGTACTAAAAACTTCCTTGTTTGGGTTTCCGAAGAAGGGTTCCATTTGAAGAACTCTTTTACTGTTTTATGCACTTCGTTTCTTAGAAATAATATTCTACATCATCAAGCCATATCATTCCTCACAAAACTTTTGTCAAACCTCGACCGTGACTCGGTTTTTTTAGCACGTACTAAAAACTTCCCTGTTTGGATTTCCGAAGAAGGGTTCGATTTGAAGAACTCTTTTACTCTTTTATGCACTCCGTTTCTTAGAAATAATATTCTACATCATCAAGCCATATCATTCCTCACAAAACTTTTGTCAAACCTCGACCGTGACTCGGTTTTTTTAGCCCGTACTAAAAAGTTCCCTGTTTGGGTTTCCGAAGAAGGGTTCGATTTGAAGAACTCTTTTACTGTTTTATGCACTCTGTTTCTTAGAAATAATATTCTACATCATCAAGCCATATCATTCCTCACAAAACTTATGACAAACGTCGATTGTGACTCGGTTTTTTTTTCGCGTACTAAAAAGTTCCCTGTTTGGATTTCCGAAGAAGGGTTCGATTTGAAGAACTCTTTTACTCTTTTATGCACTCCGTTTCTTAGAAATAATATTCTAAATCATCAAGCCTTATCATTCCTCACAAAACTTTCGAAAAAAGTAGATCGTGACTCGGTTTTTTTATCACGTACTAAAAACTTCCCTGTTTGGGTTTCCGAAGAAGGGTTCGATTTGAAGAACTCTTTTACTGTTTTATGCACTCCGTTTCTTAGAAATAATATTCTACATCATCAAGCCATATCATTCCTCACAAAACTTTTGACAAACGTCGACCGTGACTCGGTTTTTTTAGCACGTACTAAAAACTTCCCTGTTTGGGTTTCCGAAGAAGGGTTCGATTTGAAGAACTCTTTTACTGTTTTATGCACTCCGTTTCTTAGAAATAATATTCTACATCATCAAGCCATATCATTCCTCACAAAACTTTTGACAAACGTCGACCGTGACTCGGTTTTTTTAGCACGTACTAAAAACTTCCCTGTTTGGGTTTCCGAAGAAGGGTTCGATTTGAAGAACTCTTTTACTGTTTTATGCACTCCGTTTCTTAGAAATAATATTCTACATCATCAAGCCATATCATTCCTCACAAAACTTTTGACAAACGTCGACCGTGACTCGGTTTTTTTAGCACGTACTAAAAACTTCCCTGTTTGGGTTTCCGAAGAAGGGTTCGATTTGAAGAACTCTTTTACTGTTTTATGCACTTCGTTTCTTAGAAATAATATTCTACATCATCAAGCCATATCATTCCTCACAAAACTTTTGTCAAACCTCGACCGTGACTCGGTTTTTTTAGGACGTACTACAAACTTCCTTGTTCGGATTTTCGAAGAAGGGTTCGATTTGAAGAACTCTTTTACTCTTTTATGCACTCCGTTTCTTAGAAATAATATTCTACATCATCAAGCCATATCATTCCTCACAAAACTTTTGACAAACGTCGACCGTGACTCGGTTTTTTTAGCACGTACTAAAAACTTCCCTGTTTGGGTTTCCGAAGAAGGGTTCGATTTGAAGAACTCTTTTACTCTTTTATGCACTCCGTTTCTTAGAAATAAGATTATAAATCATCAAGCCTTATCATTCCTCACAAAACTTTCGAAAAAAGTAGATCGTGTCTCGGTTTGTTTATCCCGTACTAAAAAGTTCCCTGTTTGGGTTTCCGAAGAAGGGTTCGATTTGAAGAACTCTTTTACTGTTTTATGCACTCTGTTTCTTAGAAATAAAATTCTACATCATCAAGCCATATCATTCCTCACAAAACTTTTGACAAACGTCGATTGTGACTCGGTTTTTTTTTCGCGTACTAAAAAGTTCCCTGTTTGGGTTTCCGAAGAAGGGTTCCATTTGAAGAACTCTTTTACTGTTTTATGCACTTCGTTTCTTAGAAATAATATTCTACATCATCAAGCCATATCATTTCTCACAAAACACTTGTCAAACGACGACCGTGACTCGGTTTTTTTAGCACGTACTTCAAACGTCCCAGATTTGGGTTTCCGAAGTAGGGTTCGATTTGAAGAACTCTTTTACTGTTTTATGCACTTCGTTTCTTAGAAATAATATTCTACATCATCAAGCCATATCATTCCTCACAAAACACTTGTCAAACGACGACCGTGACTCGGTTTTTTTAGCACGTACTAAAAACTTCCCTGTTTGGATTTTCGAAGAAGGGTTCGATTTGAAGAACTCTTTTACTCTTTTATGCACTCCGTTTCTTAGAAATAAGATTATAAATCATCAAGCCTTATCATTCCTCACAAAACTTTCGAAAAAAGTAGATCGTGACTCGGTTTGTTTATCCCGTACTAAAAAGTTCCCTGTTTGGGTTTCCGAAGAAGGGTTCCATTTGAAGAACTCTTTTACTGTTTTATGCACTCTGTTTCTTAAAAATAATATTCTACATCATCAAGCCATATCATTCCTCACAAAACTTTTGTCAAACCTCGACCGTGACTCGGTTTTTTTAGGACGTACTACAAACTTCCTTGTTTGGATTTTCGAAGAAGGGTTCGATTTGAAGAACTCTTTTACTCTTTTATGCACTCCGTTTCTTAGAAATAAGATTATAAATCATCAAGCCTTTGTTGGATCGGTATGGCAACCCTAGAGGGGGGGTGAATAGGGTTTTAAAGATAAAAGTGTTTAAACTTGATTAATTTTTCTAATGATAAAACTTTTTACAAATAAGTAGAAGATGATAATTACTAAAGCAAAATAATTCAAGTCAAAACAATAATCAAGTAGAACATGCAATAAACATAAT